>NC_135433.1:30786103-30896103 GCF_051991255.1 Vanacampus margaritifer
CTATCCACAGCCTCTATCTTCCATCTCTATCTTTTCTTAAACAAACACTCACTGACAACAACACTGGGCACGGTGGCATACCTTTGTGCATGCATGTCCGCTTCCCAGAAGAAGAGCAGCAAGTTGCAAGGCTTTAAAGTGTCAATAAAGTGTATTGCTGACCACCTAACAACAATAACGTGGCATTCTGTGAATGCCCACATCTCGAGGCCAGAGTTCAAGACCGGCTAATGTACAGTTGCCCTGCCCAATCAAGAACGGCAGCCACCAGTTTGTCATTGCATAGCCTTCATTCCGCCATGCCTCTCTTGAGGGCCGTACATATAAGTTACACATGTAAGAATGTAATAATACAACATGAACAGAATCTCCACTTGGAGCATGCAGCAGAAACCTTAGTGGGGGCACCTCACAAGACGCTTGCCTGCAATCTCGGAACAAAACTTACTCCTTTTTTCATGTTTGAGAGCAAAGTAAAGTCACTTTATAACTGGGAGTTATCTGTGAAGCCAGAAATAAAACACTGCAGCTCAGTTGAGCTTCCTCAATCCCAAAGTGACTTGTGATAACGGATTATCATAAATTATATCCTGATAAATTTATTACAGGGACATTACAACATGGTGTTTGTTTTCCTCTTGTACTGCTGTTTCTTGTTTAAAGAAGCAGTGTGTAATCTTTAGCGCCATCTAGTAGTAAACTAACAATTAATTCAATTAAAAAACACACTATTGATTTCAATAATATGCAAAAAAAAAAAATTATATCACATCAATGTACATTTTTTAAATAGAAATGTAGGTCTAGTGATCACTAATTATATTACATGGCTGGAGTTTCACCTTACAAGAGGCTGACATGTTTCACCGCCATCTTCCTGCTACAGACAAGGACAACTTCACAAACGAAGTTAGCCCTGGTGGTGCTTGCATCTATAGTGTTGGACTTAGTGAGGCAACCGCTGCTCACCTTCCATAGTTCTGGCCTGCAGGTGGTCGTCGCTGAGTCCCGTGATTTGTGATATTCTGCTTTGCTCTCTCAAGCTTTTACAAGCTTTTTATTTATTTTTTACTAGCTTCTCTCGCTATCCAGTCTTGTTAGCCACTCCAGCCTATGGCTCCGACTAACTCCCGCTAGACCCTCTTGTTAGCTGCTCCGGGTAAATCCGGCTCGCTTAGTCTTTTGGCGACGCTCGCCGGGCTTCACACCAGTTGCTATGTCGCCATCGCTTGCTGAGCTGCTCGTTCACTCACGCAAAATAAGAATTGGTGCTAGGCTTACAAATTGTGGTCTCTCTGAGCCACCGTAGTGTGTGTATTTCGAAATGCATGCGCTTCGGCTGCATTCTATGTTATAGCGATATCAAGTGGTCAACTATTACACACTGTCACTTTAAAGGAAATAGCTTGATTTGTCTTTCGTAAAACCACCACTGTATTTATCTAGGAAATGAAGCACAAACTAGAATCAAGGTTGATATGACTTATTTTGATTGTTGGTAGTTAGTTGGATATGTTTATGCATGCATTCATGTACATGTATTCTTCAGCCTTTAAAACATTCACAAGAATCTCCTGCTAAATAACAAAATGAACATGTCCCAATTTGTTGCATTAACTGAAACTTTGACTGAAAGTTATACTCTAGTAGCTGTATTCTTCTACTATGTAAAGCATAATCACAGTTAACTCTTTGACTGCCAAAAACGTTAAATAACGTTTAGTAAAATCCTATGGAGGAGTGCCAAAGACGTTAAAAGACGTTTGTTTCAAAACAGAGGTGAAACTAACCATTTTCTATTGTTGATTACTCAAAAACAGAATAAGGTAGAAACAAACTTTTTTTTCTGGTGAAAGATGAGAGTCCAATGTTTCGTTTAGTAGTATGTGTGTTTCCATAGTCCAAACACATCATTTTCTGTGGACCTTGAAAGATCAGTCAAAAGATCAGTCAAAATGCTTAAATCGGCTGGCACCCACGGCATCCCGTCTGAAAACGTCTGGCAGCCAAAGAGTTAAACACAGTCGATTGAGAGGACATCGCACAGCATACAGGCAGCCAATCAGACAGACAGACATCGGAACTTAGTCAGTCACAGGTTTCTGACCATGATCCGTCACCTTGCCCAAAAGAGATTCAGAAGAGAGCTTCTCTACTGTTTCAGGCAAGACAACACCAACCGAGACAAGCCCAAGATTGCATATACAGTATCAAAGAAAAATCCCCCCCAAAATACAAAACAAAATGACCAGTATATATTTTTTTTCCCGACAAAAACAAATCCTGCTATGTTGTTTTTAAAACAGTACAAAGAAACAAATCTCAGCTCTATGGGGCATGCCATGGCATTCAAGGCGACACTGGGAATGTAGCGCAGCACCTGCATTCAGCGTTTCTCACTGATCACAGTAGCACCGGCCTGGACTCAACCGGTATTAATCAAAATTCCCAAGTCCTCCCTGTCCAAGACTGAGTAAAAATGCATTTGATTCCGAGACAAGACCGAGACCCTTAAAAAGTGGTCTTGAGACTGGTTTCGATACCAAGACCGATCTCGAGAACTTACAACACTAAGCTTCTCTTCAAGTTAACCAAGTATCAAGAAATGCCCAAAACACTTTCATTTACCATTTTGTAGTGCTTTTTAAAGCAACATTACCTTAAAATTACATTGGTGAAAGTCTAATAAAATCCTAGTTCATCATCAATAGACAATGGTAGCAGTAGCTGCTTTAATTAACTTCAAGCTAATAAAGCAATTAATTACCATTTAATTGGCAGGGCAAGACAGATGAATACCCCCACAGTTAATTAAAGTGAGGGGCAACACAAAGGTGACTTTCATCTGCCAGACAATGAGCAACACAAGAAGGTTTCTGCTCTGTGTCACCTACCTTGTTGGTCCCGAAGGCCGGGTCAGGATAGGAGAGCTGCCCCAGTCTGCTGTGCTCTGGCGCGGCCAGAGGCTGAGGAGGTGGTGGGTAAACTGTCACATCCATGGCCCAATATACATCCGCTTCTCCCGCTGTTCTATTCTTCTGCTTTCTTTCTTCCTTCCTTTCAACAAAATCAACTAATGATTGTTTCGCTGTGTTGTTTTACAAACTTGCAGGTCCCTGAGCAACCGTAAGGAGAAACATCCACGAGCCTCTTCGGGAAACAAACGCCACTCTCGGTGATATTTAGGAGGGAGAAGTGAAGCTGAAAAGTAGGCTTTAAATGATCCCGCAAGTTTTGGAACAAGCTCTTCTCTCCACGCCAGGTTTCATGCTCCAATAATTCCCCGAACTTCCAGGTCTACGCAATTGTTCATTGACAATTCATTCATTCATAAACTATTTCAGCCAGAATAACTCACTGTAAGACGCGTCTCCACCTGTTTCCTTGATAGTCGCGATCACGATGTTTTGTCCATTCAGGATGAGATGCGACTTGTAGTGTAACTGTTTCAATGCTCTGTCCCGCTGCTTGCTGTACTACTACACTGACTGCTGTACTGCTGTGCTGCTGCCAACTGCTGCTGCTGCTGGCGCGCGTTGCTTGGAGCTACTCTACTTTGCAGAGCACTCACAAAGAGAGCTCCGTCATCAAGCTAGCACTGGTTAGCATACACGGATGCGGAAACAATTTTGTTTTTACCAAAATAAGAGCGTCTTGTCAGCGTGGTTTCTGCTAGCAAACTTTTTGCAATTCGAACAGTATTAATACAGGTTGGATTCACAAAAGATGGACCACCTGTAAATTAAACTGAACCCACAAAAACAATGCAGTAATAGTAGCTGTGGAAAACAATACTATCAGAAACACACGTAGGCCTTCATTTATTCTCTGAACCGCTACATAAATTATAGTATTCGTTTCATGAAATGTAATTTATTTATTCCCAACAGATTATTTTCTTCATGTCGGCCCACGCTCCCAAAAATCTACCGGCCGTCTGGAATACACAATGGTCCCCCAGTTTTTAACAACAAAAACATTGTTTAATGCCATTATTACTTTGGATATATTTAGCATTAGTTACATATGCTGTGGCGCTACTGTGCATTAGAGAATGTTTTTTATTTGTCTATGTTGTGGTATCTGTCTGTTTTCAAATAAACATGAAAAATGCAGGTGTATTGCTAAAATTCCAATTGGAAGAAAACTGTATGTTAAAAGTCTCATTACTCTGTCCTCGAGGGTCGGAGTCCTGCAGGTTTTGGATGTTTCCCTTCTCCAACACAGCTGGTATATGATCAGCTCATCAGCAAGTTCTGCGCAAGCCTGATAACGATCCTGTTGAGTGGAACCGTAGCAGCACAAATTAACGAAACGAACGATTATTTCCCCCACATTTTATGTGTGGTAACAGTTAGGATCTGCTGATTTAGCCACCATATACAAAGTGCAACATTGGCTACGCATTGGTTCCACTTTTGGTATCCTGGAGCATGCTTGATCCTTTTATTTTCCTCTTCTCCTTGTGGCAGTGGGTCCACAACAGCTGTCAATCATGTTTTAAGTGTGGTGTTTGCCGTTTACTCAAATTGGCAAATGTGTTTTCTATACTGCCAAAATCGGCCATTTTGGGACGCGTGATGTCAACATCAGGATCTCTATGTGACATTTTAACTGGTTCTGTATAGTTAGCCTTAGCCTAGCCAAATTATAGCGACTTTACAGGCTTTTACCTTGTAGTAAACAGGAATGCTTATCTTGGAGAGATTTAGCTGGGGGTGAGGCCTTCCACACTGTTTAATCCATTGAAGAAATCGCTCCATTTTGGTTTTGGCTTTGGTAATGGCAAGAATATGACTCCACTTGACAAACCCTTGGGATTCCTCATGTCTGATTTACACAATCAATGTACACATCCCTTCATCATGTCCACAGCTTGTTGGAACTTTGTTTGGTATGGTTCTTAGAATTGGACAAGTCCGTTAGTCGTCAATTCCCGTCGTTGACGATGCCCACCTTTCGGCGCGCGCTTCCGCTTTTTCAGCAAAAGCTTTATAACGCAAAGGCTCTCAAAAATACATGGAATGAGAGTGACCGTAAGAACTCACCCGATTGACGAACGTAAATGTGCTTCAGTTGGTGCTCAGTCCATGTCCAGCCTTTGTGTCATTGTACACTTACCGCAAGGTGGGCATCGTCATAGACGGCAATTGCCTATTAACAGACTTGCCCAGCTCTGATGGTTTTATTGAAGCTGACAAAAGTTTTGTGGATCGATTTTACAATGGATTTCAATGGAGCGGATACAGACATTGTCCGTTTGGTCGCGTGGTTTGCAAAAGATCAATTTCGCTCCCTGTCATTCAAATTCAATGAATTGCGCTGAATCCTGAATTTTTAACAGCCCTATTGAGTAGATTTACACATTTATTAGCCAACAATTTTGACAAACTGTGATATAAATTATGACCTGATTAACTTTGTTGTAGTTATCTATCTATCTATCTATCTATCTATCTATCTATCTATCTATCTATCTATCTATCTATCTATCTATCTATCTATCTATCTATCTATCTATCTATCTGTGAGGTGTGGTTGCTTTCAGTGACAGTTCAAAAACCAGCATATGGCTAATCAATCAATCAATCAATCGTTCAATCAATCAATCAATCAATCAATCAATAGCCTACAGTACATGCTTTTTAATTACACAAGGATTTTTGCTATTTGTAGGCTGCCCGGGAATATATATTGTGGTGATATTTATTTTTATTTTGTCTTCATGAGCATACTCAATGTTGGAGTAATCCAAATGTAATGCAGTTACATTTCTTTACTATTATGGTACTCGGATTACATTACTAACTATTTTTTAGCAGGTAACTTGTAACTGTAATGGATTACTTTTTAAAAGTAACCGTCCCAACCCTGTAGAGTTGTAATCTACTCGATGAGCAGTAAAGGTCAAGCCTCAAGGCTCCCCAACAGGTTCATCCAGACACAGCTAATTATGGTCTATGCTTGTTGGTGTGTGATATCTCAATATCTGCAGTATGCCTTTCGAGCATCTGTTTTCGTCTCAGATATTTAGATATTTAGACAATCTCCCTTACATTTTGTACAGTTTACCAAATAATTTTCAAATATGGGATCCGTGTTGCTTTTATGGACACCAGGTCAGTCTGCTTGGTGTATTATCAATGTATAGTTTGTTCATCATCTCCATTAGGGGAATGACCAGATGAATGAACTTTACACGTCATGTCTTTAATCATCAAAATGATGGAAGATGGTGATTTGTGCTGTGGGAGCTTAGAACATGATCTTGTGTTGGACAATTCCGTTTTTGTCTGCGTTCAACCTGTTTGACTGACCTACAGGCATCCACTATGAGGAGACTGTGCTACGAGGGCAACTTTTCCCTGACCCTCTGTTGCCTCTGCTAATCAATGGGAAGCTTGTACACTCTGTTCTCCACATTCTGTAGTCAGTGTGTGTGCGTATGTGCATGTGAGCGTGCATGTTCAGCTATTAGTGGAGAGTGAAAGGATTACCAAGCACAACAGTGTGTCTGGGTATCTACACTCTTGAGCAGACCCTTTCATTGGAGTCCATGCTGGTACTACTGTAGACTGTAATAGGCCGAATAGTTTAGTTTAAAACTACTAAAAGCTGCCCCACGTCAGTGCTTTGTTGCAATGTTGAATTTCTGAAATCATAAAATTCATAATTACATTTCTTGGGGGAGAGGAGACAACCTGATTTGAGGTCACATGCACAGAACACCTAAAACACTTACACTTACTTCAGGTTCTAATTTCATGACCAACACAAGTCTGGCGCCAGACTTTGTCTTGGTAATTTCACAGACGCACGCAAGTTGGGGCAATTTTAAAAGTTTTTTCTAAGTTTTCATATTTTTGTCCACATAAAAGTGGAAAAGAATGTTAAACTAATAGAAATATGGCTGCATATTTTAGTCATTGATACAGCAATTTCATAATAATTCTTAAAATTGCGTTAAAATTAGTGCTGTCCAGCATTAACTCATAGACTAATCGCAAAAAAATTATTGCATTAATCATGTATTTACAGATTAAACGCACTATTAATTTTGACCACAGATTATCCTTTAGTTTGACACTGGATGGTTATGTTAAAGGTAGCACAGGTTGTTTGAGCATTAAAGTAAAGCATTTAATAAATGTTTGCATGTGACATTCAGAATATTTGTTCATGTCAAACTACTAGGGTCTTTTTTTATTATTATTATTATGCAAGTAATTAACTGATTAGAAAAAGAGGAGAATGAGAGCGTGCAGTGGATCAAAAAATGTTGAAGACGTCCTCTTATTAAATGTCGAAAGAATTAACATTCAACAATTAACGGCTCTTCAAATTTGGCCAACAAAAAATATGGCTAAAGAGCCTTTTTAATTAAGTGATTAATCGTGATTAAACAAAATTCGAAGATGTGATTAATCTAATTTAAAAATGTAATCGTTTGACGGCTCTAGTTAAAATTAAGAATATGTAGTGTACTATAAAAAAGTGTGATATTGATTTGTGTTGAGATCATTTTTCTGCCATTAGATGGCATAATTGCGTTTGTAAGACGTTGGTGACAGCTCAGTGCATTTTTATTTTCATAAAAAAAGCTATCTAATCTTTAACCTGAAGTAACTTGTGAATTACAACTTGACCCCAGTTTCCACAAATATATGCATTATTATTACATTTATTACTGCTAAATTTTGATTTAGACATGTCTGCTGCGTTGCGACTGGAATTCCCCCAGTACAACCTTTCCAAGTAAGGGGCGGTCATTACATATACAAAATAAATTGTGGCGTTAAGGAACTTAAAGCATTAATTTCGAGGCAGTGATTTCCCAAACAGTGATTTCTCAAACAACTACTGATGATTTGAAAATGTATGGTTTTGAAAGTACCATCAATCCATCCATCTCCCCCCAATGCAAAACACTGGGAAGTATGCATGGTGATTTCTTCACATTATTCTAATGTTTTGACATCCTGTTGTAGTGAGTTTTATGAGCTGGAAGCCCAAATAATATAAAAATAAACAAATAAATACTTGAAATCACTTAAGTTGTGATATTCTATGAAAGTTTGACTTTTTGAATGGAATTACAAAATTATTCAACTTTTTGAGAATATTCTATTTTTTTGATGAGCACCTGCATATATATATATATATATATATATATATATATATATATATATATATATATATAAAGGGTGTGCCTCTCTCTACAAAGACCGCTTTTTTCCCCTATACATGGGAATTAACAGGATTTTTATGTATGATTCTCCAAATGAGAGTAGAAAACAAGAGAATCAGTAAATTACAGTATGAAAAAAAAAGAAAAACAGGCACCATTCAGTCCAAGCTAGCATCGAGGGTTAGTGCCTGACACAGTTAAACAGATGGTCAAACACGCACATAAAATACAAATCTACTTCTCTCACACAGAATTATGCTGCATTGGAACAGAGCTTCATAGCATATGTGTACAATATATGCACCCACACACACACACATACATCAACACACGCACGTAAAAAATAGCAGCTCATGCATATTAGTGTTTATTGCCTACACCCATTTAGGTATCATTAAAATGCATGCTTTTAGACTTTCAATCTCTCCCCATATATAACTCACTCACTCACTCACTCACTCACTCACTCACTCACTCATTTGTTCGCTCGCCACACACGCACACACACACACACACACACACACACACTCACACACACACACTTAGTGAACATACATACATGGTGCTGCCCATCCCCCACATATACGCATACATATATGCACCCCTCCCCTCTGTAAAAAGGCATAATTCACTTCCACATTCTCCACCCCCACACACACTTCCTCTATATAAAATGGCACACACACCAAAGCACATACACACAAAGCCGATCAAATACACATGTGCATTCAAATGCTTGGACACACAGTAGACACCATAAACTCATGCACACTCAATACACCATGTTTGTGCTGCACCTATGCTAATGCATGTCAATGCACAAAAGCACGTTCCCAAGGAAAGAAGTGCACGTGCACACACACGCACACAAATACACACACACCGTCCTCACACTTACACTCTCTCTTTACCTCATATAGTTCTCAGATTTCAATGTATGAGCTTTCCAACATATCTGATGGGTTGAAAATGTAATGCACTGTAACATTTGAATGATGGGTGTCTCCTCATGTTGGGGAATTACATTATAGATTCATAGCAGAGCAATCCACTCTAGGGTAAAAACACTCCGTCCTCCAGGAATAAAACAGCCCTATTGCTACTATCTCCAGTGTGACAGAAGATTAAAGAAATGGCTGGGTCGAAAAAGAAGCCATAGTCTTTAATTCCAAAATCTTCTGCCGTTTTCCTAAAAGAAACATTCATTCCACATAGCTTCAGCGTTGCTCGGTCAATATCAAAATGCATGCTGTACTGTAAATGACAAGAATTCTAAAACTGGATGGAAGAGAAAAATAATCTGGAGTGGTTCTGAAATGTTTACACTGAGTACCACATCAAAAAGTACCGGTACTTGCCACCATCATGACCAACACATTTTACAGTAGCTTAATAGACACAAAGCAGATGTTGAGGGTTTTTTTTGTGTTCCAAAAGTATGTTTATTAATATTATTGTAAGCCATTATAACGTACTATCCAATTCTGTTGTTCCACTTTGATCTCATAGACGGTGATGACAAATTCATTGAGAGGCACCTTTATCAAATGAAATACACTCAAATGTCTTGTCCACCACCCCAAGTGTGTTTTACTTTTCATATTATTCTAATAGCTATAACTAGCATATAACTCAAAAGAGCAGACATTAACTCTTGCCAAAAGTGGAAAAAATGTGTGACCAAACTGGCAAGCAGCAGTTTCTGCCATCAACAGTCTACACTTTGAACGTAGCCGTTTTTCATGAGAGCAACAGTACTGAAGCAAGCCCGCGTTTGTATGCTTACACTCATTTTCAGATTTGAGTTTAGTCTCTGAATGATAGACGTGTAAACAACATGGGAACCAGAGAGCTGTCAATGGGTTGAAAAACATGTGAACAACTGCACATTTTGAGAGAAATATATGCAATTAGATTCCTTTAGCATGCACAATGTAGTTTATCAAACCAGAGACCAATTGTGATGGCTGACATGGCTAACCCTAACCCTAACCCTAACCCTAACCCACTATTTGTGGGCTATTTAGTAGGGACTAAACATGCGGAGTAACTAGTGGAACCTCGGAGTTTGAACTTCTCGGAACTCGTACAATTCGGACTTCAACCAAAAAATCTGGGTAAAAAATGTCTCGGAGTTTGAACACCCAAGCAAAGCAAGCTAAGCCGAACATACCTTGAAAACGGGTAAACGAGTGAAGCCGAGCGAAGCCAAGCAATGCCGAATGCTCACATTGCGGTAGTTGAGACGATGCACTGCTCATTTCCAGTCAGATCGTGAATACTCCCGGAAGTTTATTTACCGTATTTTCCGCACTATAAGGCGCACCTAAAGGCCTTTAATTCTCTCAAAAACCGACAGTGAACTTAATAATCCGATGCGCCTTATATGTGGTCGATATTGGTTAAGTACTGCCACCGTAGTCAGGGGGCGTCGCTGAAGCAACAGCGGCTAGAACGGTAGCCCCACACCTGAACAAGGCTGGCAGATATTGTAAATATGGATATTAACATTTGAACAATGTTGAGTTATTGAGTTATTATTATGTTGTTAATACAGAACCATATTGTGTCTACACTACCAGTAACTTGTTTTGGGAGTGAACAGAGTTGTCAGAACACTGGTTTGTATGGGGTAGATGCCACAGACCAATCGACTTCCGGGTTTCACACATCAGCGTTGTTTCCGGCCACTGATGGCCGCATTCCAACACTCGCATCCCCACCCTTGCGCCCCCCAAACGTGCCGAAATGCTTCGGACAACTGAGACAGACACACTACACACTCGCACCCGTCAACGGGAACGCGCAACCAAGGGACACAAAGGCGCAAGAACTGGGACAGCACCCACACGTTGCAAACAGGAAACGGAAACAAAGCTGATGTGTGAAGACCAGGAAGTTGTAAGTCCCGCCTCCTCCGTGGCATATACCCCATTGTATTACCGGTAATAAATATTGACTGATAGACTCATCTGACTGTTGTTTTGTTGACATTCCCTTTAGCACAGCTCCATCTAGTGCGGTAGTGGGCAAACTCGGTCCTCGAGGGCCGGAGTCCTGCAGGTTTTGGATGTTTCCCTGCTCCAACGCAGCTGATTCCAATCAACAGGATTGTTATCAGGCTTATGCAGAACTTGCTGAGGAGCGGATCATATATCAGCTGTGTTGGAGAAAGGAAACATCCAAAACCTGCAGGACTCCAGCCCTTGAGGACCGAGTGTGCCCACCCCTGATCTAGTGGATACATTACATTTCTAGTGGGGACATTTCCTAGACCCTTACCCTAACCTTAACCATCACAACTGACTGCCTTACCCTAACCATTACCCGAACCCCAACCAAAACCCAATTCAAACCTAAACTCTAAAACAAAGTTTTGACCCTCCAAAAGAGGTTTGGACTCATGGGACCACCAAAATGTCCCCACAAGGACACATGGTCCCCACAATAATAGTAAAAACCCAGAAAATGGTCACCATGATGAAAAGAGAGAGAGCAATGATGATGACATGTTGACTCGGGAAGGCTGCCGAGTGAATAATACTGAGCTCTCTCTCTCAAAAAAAAAAAGCAGTTCTAGTAATATTTTTAGTGTGCATTTGAAAAGAGAGTTGGGTCGAATATAAAGCCGGGATTTTTTATTCAGTCACTTTTGTTTAGAGAGTTGTTCGTAAACAGATGCCGATGACGAGTAGTCTAGTAAAGATGTTTGCGCCCCACCAAGAAGACGAGACCGAAGACGACATTTTCATCCGTTGTCGTGATTGTTTAAACAAACGTGCACAATGCCGTATCGTCCAATCAGCTCGAAGTATTGTACAGAATGTCCCGCCTTTCCCGCGCAAATCGCTGTGGAGCAGTCCCAGATTGATAATGTGAAGAACTCCCTTGAGTGAATCACAATTATCAATCTGGCTATATTGCCAGATTATAAAACTGTACAATACTTTGACCCTGTCTCAATATATTATTACGTTTTTAAATGTGTTTGTATTATTTTAAAAGAGTGTTTAAAGACTTTACAAACAAGTGCCATAAATGCTATAAAAGCATGCATAGGGGGTACTTGAAAATAAAAAATGTCTGTGATGGAGAGGGTTTTACTGTATATGTGTGTAGACGTCTGTTTGTGTGGTCTTGTTCCTTCATGAGGTCATAATGCTTCAAAGTAGTTGCTAAGGCAGGACACAACGTTCTATTCGTCAGGTACAGTATTTTCAATGTGTGCATTCGAAACATGAAACATGTCTTTGTAGCACCTTTGATGTGGCGTGTAGCACTAATGCATCTCGGCCTTTTCCACATTGTCATAGCAGTCCACCCCCACACATTTCAATAATTGATGTGTTTCTTTAAAATAAAACCTTTCAGAGCTTCAGGTCTATTATACATATTTTAAGATTCAGGCTTTTGTTTTTACTTCTTCCTTGTACTTCACACTGGTTGAGGAGCTGCTAGGCCACGAGTGCACGTTGCAGACTTCAACTGTGGAGTCAAAGGGCAACTTGGTTTGTAATGTTGTCTTTAGGTGGTTTATTTCATGAGAAGGCCTAAGAACTGCTGCTTCTGAAGCCATGGAATTGCAAATAAAAACATTGGTTAAAAAATGAAATCAGCAAATATTAAACTTTCGGAAGACACATTTTCAGTCTAGAATTGTTGGGTTTGATTGATTTTACGTCCTTGGAGCTCCACCCTGTTGTCTACACCATCTTTCCTCACTCAAAATGTTGTTATTAAAAAAAATGCAACACTTTATTATTTCCTCCCACTTACTCCCAATTCCATTGTATTTTTATTTTGTATATGCAAACAAGCTAATTTACCTTCCACTTAAATTGTGAACCAAATTTGAGGAGTGAACTAGTGGATTTGGTGCTCTTGATTGTAATGCAGTTATACAGTACCCCATATAAATTCATTTGAAGTCAAGTTTACATCAGGAAAGTAAAGGATGCACACACACACACACATAGTCGCAGTTCTCTGTTGTGGCAGTATGATATTCAGTGAATGGCAGCACCATTGAATTCATTTGCACATTTTTAGCTGAGGGTTGATGCATCATTCAGGGCTATTTTTCCCCGCTGTCACAGTTTTACACCCAGTCTCATCATTATTTCATACTGGGCTATTTATTATGCTACTGTGATGCATACACACGAGCACACACATGCACACATGCACACATTAAATGCTAAGTCTTTTCTTGGAGAAAAAAAAAAATCAATGCACGCTTATAAACAAGTAGGCGTGTATTTATAATCTTTTGTGCTCTAGTTTTTTTTGCATGGCAGTTGGTCATTTTGTGGAAGGATTCAGTGGATAATAACCAATATTATCAATATTTTTTTTTGAAAGAAAAGAAAGAAATGCTAATGTGTAATACTTTTTGTTGTCGTCACTTGCCAGTAAATGACTAGCAACTACTGTATGTTAACCACCCCTGTTTTCCTGATAAATGTGTTCCGTTTAATGAGCTAATTTTGACACCCCTAACATATATATACCTAGTTTTTGTGCGCGCGCGCATGTGTGTACGTGTGTGACAGAGAGAATGGGAGAGAAAGAAGAGACAGCATTGCTGACAAGCTGTCAGTTTGCATTGACTACAGTATGACAATAAACTGTACACTGTCTTGACAAGTAGCTCCACACACGCATGCGCATTCACGTACACTGTTTATACCGACTTTCCTCAGGACTCTAATCCTTGACCCCAATATCAGCGTTATGCCGAGTTAAGTGTTTCTTTGGTCAGAAATAATCCACGCAGTAGGTAAACAACTGAGAGTAATTTCTTGTTGACAATGTGACAGACAGCTGAAGCAATGATCTCTTCTTGTGGCAGAATGGTCATTTTCAAATGACTGTCAGAAGATTATGACCACATGTACAATATAAAATTATGCAACACAAACGTTTGATTGATACATAAACCTGAGCATTGCTATTGTTTTCAAGGCATTGTATTGTATCTCATTGGCTTGTTTTGGTTTGTCTGCGTACTTGGAAGGTGGCACAACATTTACAGGGCCAACGTTATCTTCCAAACTGACACTCAGGATGCATTAGCGCTTGAAGCCGGGAGCCTGACTGCAATAAAAAGGTACTACATGCACAGTCCTTTATGGAGATTTGAGAAGGGGTCTGCGGTGCTTATGGCCACTTCCTGCCTGATTGGAATTGTGCAACTCCACTACTAAGTGAAATAACTGTAGGTAATGCCAAGGGATAGACCGGCCAATCCATTGCCAATTATCGGCACCGATATTGGGCATTTTGATGAATATCGGTATCAGCCTTTTTTTTTCTAAATAAATCTGACGGCCATATAAAATAAGTCTAAAGCCGTTTTAATCTCAGGGAACTTTTGATTTAAATTTTCAGTTAACTTTATAAGAAATGCTGCTGTCTCTGGTAACCTTCTGAACTATTTGTTTT
This sequence comes from Vanacampus margaritifer, assembly GCF_051991255.1. Classification (NCBI taxonomy): domain Eukaryota; kingdom Metazoa; phylum Chordata; class Actinopteri; order Syngnathiformes; family Syngnathidae; genus Vanacampus; species Vanacampus margaritifer. Next base: position 30,800,736 of record NC_135433.1, read on the forward strand.
TGTTTGACGTTACCAAAGAAATGTGAAAGTTTAAGATTTAAGGTATTTTTAAATTTTGGGAAAAAATATTTACTGTAAAAAACTATTGAGAGCTATGGTATTTACTTATTTAAATTTCTATTTAACTTTTTAAGACATACTACAAACCTTGGGAGCTCCCCCTCAGTATTTTGTTAAAAATTTAAAAGGATGTCTAAGATGAAAATAAAAAATAAAAAAAACATTTTGAAAAGTTTGAAATATTGTTCACTAAATATGTTTTAAGACATTACAACAGGGTCCAGATTGCCATTTTTTTTTAAATTGCCGCCAATATTATAACCCCCCAATTAATGAAAATGAATATGAGCTCTAAATATCGGTTATCGGCCTCCTTGACCACTAATAATTGGCATCGGTATCGGCCCTGCAAAAAAATATTGTTCTATCTCTTGTAATGTCCAAGGTAGAGTTCCAAGACTTTGGTTTGTTGTTTCTGTCATTCACCCAAGTTATGTTCAACTAAGCTTATCCTTTTCTGGCCCCTCTCAAGGCCTACATGAAAACGTCAGTTCTCGATATGCTCCTTGTGAGATATTGTAAATGATGCATATTATTATATCATATATTATGGTTGCAGTATATGAAAGTGATAAAGAACTTTTTTATTTAGAATGTACTGTACTGTATATCTAAGCGTGTAATTTATTACCAATGATTGGGTTGACCAGTGTTTTACTTGCTTTTGAGGTTTTTTGTACATTTGTGTGAATTGTCTTTTTTTCTCTCACAAATCTACGTACAATAAGTTTGTTCCTTCATATGATATATGTTTAAAATAAACACAAAAAAAATAGATTACAAAAATATAATATCACATCAGCTCCAACATATAGCAAAAATAAAAAAGGACAGAAGACTGTGAAATATGTTGAGGATTGAGAGAAACTTTATCTGTATTGTTGTAAAATGTCTAATTCATCTGTAAAGTTGCCACCCTGCCCTAACTTGCCAGTAAATGATTTTGCCAATGAATCATGTTAACCCATAGTAAACTTGAGATGACACTTAACTTTTCATCCAAATGGAGTGTGGGAGTCAAATTGTTATAATAGCTTCAGCAATTCTAAAGTGCAAGTAATGCTACAGGAGGTGAACACTAAAAGGTTTGCATTATTTAGTACTGTCTACTACAAAACTACACTACATAAAAAAAATAAAAATACAAATAAAATAAACACTGTTGTCTAAATATGCACTCCACTGTCTCCAGGTAGCATTAAGGCTTTTGTTGGTCAGATTTTACTATGTGAAATAAAAAACACACCTCAATCTAAAATGTTATTGTTTGTTCCATGCTCCTTGCAAAAACACTCCACAAAGTGCTGTGGTTGAGCAGCTGGTGAACCTTTTTTTCATTCAATATCCTAAATGGTGATGTGAATGTATCATTCACATTTTCAACTAAAGTATTTATTCATTTACCGCACATGTATTGTCAATTTTCCACAAATGCAAAGTCTTGTTGTTGTTATTAACATACATAGACGTTATGTGTATGTCTGCTTCATTCAAGATTTTAGAACTTACAGTATTTAGTATACTAAAGTATTCTGTATAGTGCTGTAACACAGATCTGGCTGACTTTATTGGTCCCTGGACGCACCACAGCCCATCTGGGAAAATGTTGTGGCCACATGAAACAAAAATCTTTTTTTGCAATGCACACAAGTTTTGTTTTGTTTGTAGCAACAAAACCAACATTTATGCGGGATCCAGCTAGGACAAGGCCAGTACAACACAATGGGGATGGTTTAAACATTAAAACAAAGAGGGAAAAAACATCCAGAGTTTTGCTGTTGGCTAGGGTACGTCGCAGGATCTTGGAGATTAAAGTAAGTTATTTTAAACATATATACTGTGTCAACCAATGGCGGAGACGGGTGGTGGCCAGGGGTGGCCACGGCCACGGGCCACCCCGCTCCCCGGCCACCCCACAGCCCCCTCCCCCCTGGATCCTGGAAATTCAACAATATTATCAATGCCTACTAAATAATTGATATCTCAGCTCCTGAAGCAGATAGAAATATAATTCCAAAAACATTTCAGAGTTTAGGCAGCACGGTGGCTGACTGGTTAGCACGTCCGCCTCCCAGTGCAGAGGACGTGAGATCGAGTCCGGGCTTCGGCCTTCCTGGGTGGAGTTTGCATGTTCTCCCCGTGCTTGCGTGGGTTTTCACCGGGTACTCCGGTTTCCTCCCACATTCCAAAAACATGCATGGCAGGTTAATTGAACACTCCAAATTGTCCCTAGGTGTGAATGTGAGTGTGGTTGTTCGTCTCTGTGTGCCCTGCGATTGGCTGGCAACCAGTTCAGGGTGTACCCCGCCTACTGCCCGAAGCCAGCTGGGATAGGCTCCAGCACCCCCGCGACCCTAGTGAGGAAAAGCGGCCAAGAAAATGGATGGATGGATGGATGGATTTCAGAGTTTACACATGTGGCGTTCACACAAACCTAAGTTTATTATTCTAAACCTTCAATATATATGTATATATTTTTTTTAATCAACAAACAACTGTGTCGCATCTGCGGGTGTTTTTTTTGGACACAGTTGTCACGTTGCCTGAATGTCAGCCTATGTTAGTCCATAAAAAGGCATCATTTAATTGTTTTTGTTATTTATTCGAATGATGTTTAATGTTCAGTGTTTTGAACAAATAAATGTGTGTAAAATCAACATTGTTTTTTTTTTTAAATACTTAGACATAAATTTTGCTGTTCGGTTTCCTTTTCTACTTATTGTGTACAGGTCAGTAACTGACATTTGCCTTATTGGCGGCAAGTGCAAGAAAACTCTATTGTAACTGAGCAACTCATTGATAATTATAACAGATCCAATGAATTCATAACATATGCTATGAAATTATTTTATGCAGCCCGCTAGTTGGTGCTCGCAGCCCAAGGTCGGCATGTGAACGTTATGGCTGCATGGTTAAGAACCACTTATTTAGAGATTTCAGGTATGAACTTATATGAGTGATGGTTTCACCCTGGCCACCCCAATGAAAAATATCTGGCTACGCCCCTAATGTCAACAATCTAATACGTTTGAATGGGAAACGTGAATGTGGCTTTGTACATGTATGACGAAGATAAAATACACTCCATTTACAATTTAAGATTTTCATAAAATTTGATCTTTCTTTTGTTGAACTATGATGTGTTTTTTTTCTGATAAGTGCAAGAAGTGAAAAAAAAAACTCAGTTTAACTCAGTTTTATTTACTTCCTGTTATGACCTATAACCTGCAGCCAAATGTAGCCACTTTCACGGAAATTGACAATCACGGACTATAGATAGTTTTACATTCAGTTTTACTTGAAATCTCTAGTAATTTGTGCACTTTACAAAGCCAAATTCAAACAGCATATTAGTTGTACGTCTTTGGCGTATCATCTCAGAGCAAAATATGAGTGCTCAATTCCCTTCACGGGGTCTGTCATATCAACCCTTCTCAACTAAACCTGGAATCGAGAAGTTCTGAGAATTGTTTCTATGAGAACAAAGATGATCGTTTTGTTTAACAGTGACATGAAAAGTTTTCTATTTAAGGATCAAAGGACTCTATGAGAACAGTCTTTTATTCTAAATACAGTATATTTTCTATTTGATGATTTTACATTTTACTTATAACTTACAACTTCTACTTATTAATGTGTTACAAGCTTTGAAAAAAAAAAAGTAGAAGCAGATGTAGAAAAATGTGATTGATCGCGATTCATTACAAAAAAAAAAGTGTGATTGTGCATCCGGTGTGGCCTTCAATTTATTTAATTCATTTTTTTAAATAAAACTTTTTACCATTGCTGAGCAATTTTAAGTTGTAAGAATAGTGTTCTTAACTAAATGGCCGACATCACTTACCTGCACCTCCAACCCCAAGACTGTCCTTGTGCATCAGAGAAGAAGAGAAGAGAGAGCGGAGCTGCCAAAAAGGAGCACCAAGACCAGTCATCACTGCAAGAGCCCAAACAACAGCGTTTTTGTTGTTTTCCACAAGAACCGTTGACAGTTCATTTGAAGTTCCTAAATTTGTACCCTCCTTAAAATATGGGTTTAGCCGAAGTGTTACAAATGCTTTTATGCATGGGTTAGACACCAACCATGTAGAGGGGGGGTCTTGGCTTTGTAGGCCTTCTACAAAAAAAAAGGAAAAGAGTGAACTTTAGTGCTCTATTCAACACTTTTCTAGAGTTGAAAGAATAGAAAGTAAGTGTGCCGCTCTATGTGGCCCCCCCAGTAGTGCTGGCAATAAATTGTGGCCCCCTCCATCGTTTAAGTTGCCTGTCCCTGGTCTATTATGCGTCATGCCGTATTATCCCCTATTTTAAATTCTAATCTGATGATATTAATAGAATATTAGTATGGGGGAAAACAACCATGTGCAAACTGACCATTTGTCTTTCCAGCAGGATTTCTATTAACATCTGTGTTTGTGCTTGTTTGTTTTTGCGTGCTGAAATATTGGCACCAACACAGGAGAGAGAAAAAATAGGGCATGATGACTTAAAACAGACAGACAGGGAGAGAAAGCAAGACACCGAAAGACAGACAGACAGACAGACAGACATGGAGAAAAAAGAGACAGACAGAGAGTCCAAACGAGAAGAAATGGAGCGCAGCACATCAATCATTAGGATGATTATTATGGCAGTTGGCATGGCAACAACGTCCCATCCCCCTGCTCCTCTCCTCTCCCCTGCTATCGTTCTCGATTTTTCTTTCTCAAATCAGTTCAAATGCACTTAAATGCCATGGTAGGCACAGAAAAAGGAAATTGTGAGAGTGTCGATTAGAATGAACAACAAAGGAAGCAGGACAACATGAAAGCACATCGCAGTAAAATAGTTGCACCAAAGCAACAGCATTAGTCATTTCATTATGTTAATTTCACATGCCAGATGTTGGAGCTTCTCTAAATCCTTATTGTCTTGTGATCATCGTAAAAGGGCTGTCTGAGGAATTTATCAGCTGTATGAGTACATTACTGTAACAAGGTTACTGTTCTCTCACAGCTACTAAAGCTACAATGTTGCTAGTTTTTTTCTTTTCTGCTGGTAACAGATGGTGGAAGGACTGCGGATGAGAAGTACGTAAGAAGCACCAGCAGATGTAACACGAGAGCACGAGAAGAGACTAAAATCATCAGCTTCTATCTTTCTGTCTTGATTATTTCCACTTGACATTTGGACCCGGCTGCAACAACTTGCCACGGAACCACAACGACATTAGTGAGATTTAACGCTGATATATGTTGTTTATCATCTCAAAAGCATAACATTTTCTCTTCACAGTATCTTTGCAAAATCATGCAATTACAGTTGGCCCTTCAAGGGTCACATATCGTGTCGTTTTACATCAAGACATAATGGAAATATAAAAAATGGATGCAGTTGCAGCTATAAAATACTTAATAACTGTACAGGCAATTTCAAACACAGTCTTGACTGTTTGTGTCTAAGGGCCCTGTTTTTGTGACTGGCACAAATCGGGCGGGGCGAGCACCATAAAACTGTGTTGAGGCGGGTTAGACCGGGTGTTTGTAATTTCTCAGACAAACACAAGCCAGCGTATTAAAAAAAAAAAAAGGGGTTATTTCCACCATTGTGAGTGTGAACACAGCTGACTTCAACCGCCACCAATCAAAACACTACCTCTCATTCTGATGCATACCAGTGCGGAAAAGGACACAGCGAACCATGTGTGATCAGAGCATTGTCACTGGTCTTGGCGTGTGTGGCGGCAAATAACATAAACGGGTTTCTTTATGAAATACAGAATGAGCTGCTAGTAGCCGCTGGTGACCGCAAATTGCATTTATCTACCCCTACCCCCACTCGTTTGTGTGCACCCCCTCCTTCAATAGCTGTATGCCAATCAGAATAGGGATAATTTAAAAACTATAATAATAATAATTATAATTATTATTATTATTATTATGTGTTTAATCAACTGATTTCTACAATGATCTAGTAGATTTAATGCCTGCTGTTGTCAACTTGTCAAATTCCGGAAGCGGGGCGAGGGAGAAAGAGAAGATTCGGCCAGTGAGCAGTGAATCGGTGCTGCAGAGGGTGCATTTCAGGCGGCCATTAGTGCGCCGACGGCCTGCTAATGGAACCAAGGACCGTTGCGTCGCGCTGGCATGTCGAACATCTCACTGACTGCAGTATCAACATTCCATCAACAGAGGGCGCTAATTGACTGAAAAGGTCATGAGTAACTAAAAGTACAATGCACATTTATATTGCCTGGAAATGTCTGTGGAAGGCGTACAAAGGTGCCGGTAATGCCTCAAGGGCAAATAAATTTGCGTCGACCTATTTTTGTGATCAACTTGGTCAACTTTTTCCCCCCAGGCCTAAAACAATAGATAGAGTATAGTTGAGGGGGAAATAGATGCTCATAATTAAAATGGTTGCCCAATAGTATACTGTTTTTAGCGCCCAATGAAACGTTGACAAGACTAGATGTTAAGTAAAAAAGATAAGTAAAGTAACTAAGTTACTTTTGAATTCAAGTAACCTGTAAAGTAATTAAGTTACTTTTTCAAGATAACCCTTCAAACACTGGTGCTGAGAAGGAAAAAAAAGTAACAATTGGCATAATCACACCTAAAATAGCTGACGGTGGAGGAATCGATTTCATGTCGAAAAAAGAAACTTTTCAAGGAAAACTGGACATTGTTGGCCAACAAGATAAATGTCTGGCTTGTTTAGACAGGGATTCATGTGGCACTTCCAGAACAGCATGTATGAGCACAACTAGCTAAAAGGCTTAGAGGAGCAAAGAAAGGACAGTAGGTTTTAATAATAATTAGAATCTCTGCTGAGTATGATGGATTCCATTGAAAGTTTTGTCATGCTATTAGTCAAGTCATCTAGCGCTTTCAAACAGCCGTAGCTGTCACAAAGCGCTTTACAGAAACACATAACATAAGCATAACGTAAAAAATTAATATAGGCAAATATTGACTTTGAACTTCTGCAAATGACAATGTAGTGTGGAGGTTAGAAGTAGTTTGGAGGAAGGTAAAAGGTCTCCTTGTTTTAGTGTCTTGCTACACGGGTCCTCCACTGAAGGATAGGCTACAGCTCGATAGAGACTGTAATTTATTCACATACTGTAGGTGGATGAATGGATGGATGGATGGACAGACGGATTTCATCAACCTAATTCATTACATGAGTCAGAAAGCCTCATTGGCGTAATGTAGAAAGTAGTCAGGTATCTGCAAATCACTAAATGATTACTGGCGTTTGCATTAATCAGATAAAAGCTTCATTTGGATGTGAGCAAATGGGTGGTGTTATTAGTCACAAGCAGCTGCAGCCTCAACGATGGACCATGTGAAGCAGGTGGGAGGCTGATGAGTCAAACAGAAATGTTCTATGTGCACCAGACTGAAGCAGCAAATAATAAAATATCTTTATGGATGACATTTAGCTAAGTTCAGGGTGATGTGTGGAACTCTGCCCCTCTTTCTCTTCCTGTCTCTATCTATCTGTCTGTCTCTCTGTATTTTCTGGGTCTTTGCTCTGACACAATTACACTTCAGCTCCTATCAGCTCGCTGGATGCTCCACTGCACCCCAGGAATGGATGGATGCACATATACACTCACATGCACGCACACTTTTGGATGCAACTCGAATTTGTGATTATGATTGTTGATGAGTACAGTGTACTCTTTGTTCCAGGTTAGGGTAACTAAATCAGAAAGAGACATAATGATAATAATAATAATAATAATAATAATAATAATAATAATAATAATAATAGTAATAATAATAATAATAATGTTCGTCTGAGAAATAAGATGTTCTAAGTACACAAGGCAAGACAAGGAAGAGTGGCAGCATTTGGTGGCATCAATAATAAGACATTGAACACTGCAATTTATAAAACTAATAAACTGCATCACAGTCTGAAATGCATTTCAGTATTCTTCAATTGTAGATGAGTCATTACCAATGATATGGGGGAAAGGTCGCTCTTAATTGTGTAGTTCAATGGTGCATGGAGTCAACTAGACAATGCAAAACATATATAAAGTCCAAATAATTCATATTTCAACACATTGATGACTTTATTCTCACAGCATACTGTATATTCACTGTTATCATGTATAATTTCCAGATGGCTGAGTCATTTCTGAGACAGAACCAGTGAAGCTGTTCTTGTCTCAGAGTGCTATTTGCACCTTAAGAGGCAATGTTGAGTCACTGTGGAGCCAAGGAGATGTTACTATCCTCAAAAAGGGTGGGAATCCGACGATATATAAGCCCTGCGACGTTACAGACCAGCCATATTGTGGGGAAACCCACAGTTCATTCTTTCTGTTATTACCCAAAAGGTCAGCATCATGTGAGAGCACATCAACTGACTGTAGCTTATACAGCGAAGGCTGGATAAATTAACATTTGGTTCCTTGCAGAAGAATGAACTGGTAATATGCCATGTGGATACTGCCACAGATTCCAAAATGTTACACTTTATATTACATTACATTGACACATTCTTGTATGACTTAGCTTAGGCTCTAACAAAACACAGTTGCAACATAGTCTATTTGTGCTTTGGTTGCTAAAGTAAATAAGCATAAGTCTTGAATTTTTAAGGGAGAACTGGAAAATTAAAAAGATAAAGTTATAAAGATACAGAATATGTTGAGATCCTCAAATTAACACAAAGCCAAAATTCTGCCACTACTGCTAACGGCCTGTAATCACGCCCTTGTGTTTAATGACAGGCTGTAGTTAATTACTTCCCCACATCTCTAGCTTTCCCTCTTCCTCTTTCTTTCTATGTGTGACACGTATCATTACAAAAGCGTGTTAGTGACAAGTAGAAGGCCTGCAGTATATCAAGTTAACAAGCAACATAAAACTTGACATGTTAATGCCACATGTGCAAATGAATTGATTATGGCCTCAATAGGGATCGATAAACACAGGCTAGCCAATAGCCGTTAGCTTAGCCTTAATGATAGCAGGCACGTGTATCAGCTGAGCTGAGCAATAGTAATAGCAGTAGTTATTTAAAGGGTGCCATCATACACATGACAACTGAAAAGGTTGAAATAACTACAAAAGATGCCCACCTCATCTACGCTCTAACATTGTTAAACTCCTGTTCAGTGGGAAAGTAATCTATGTATATAGCAAACAGATAAGATGCAAAGCAGTTACCAGTTCTTGCAGAAATATGATGATGACAACCATTGAATTGGAAACTTAATGCAATGGTTAAAAATGTTCATCTTGTCTTCGAATTGTTAGTCATGTGGGAAAGCAGTGCACACAGACACACACGCATGAGCGCGAGCGCACACACACACACTTCTGTCCTGGCTTCTCACATCAAAACTGTGTGGCTCAAGTGACATTGAATCAACTTTATTAATAAGAGAAGAAGAGAATGCACGATTCACGTCAACTCTGTATCGTGTTGTTAATGTGAAGAGATTGGCCACCCAGGCAAACAGCAATCCTCTCTATACGTTTGTCACCATGACACACATCTGCCAAACATAATCACAGTTAATGGTGACAACATTATTTATGTTTGTTTTATTGTGCAGTGGTTAAATTATTTATACTGTACACCTACAATATATGACAGTTAAATGTTAACAAATAGCAGTGTTTTTATTTGACTAACCCATGTTCGCCCTGTTCGACCATGTGTCATTTGTTTTGTGAGTAATTTACCTATTTTTACTTTTATCGAGTCTTACTTCTGTGGTTAACCAATTTTTACACATGTATATATAGTGTTGTAGTTCTCGAGATTAGTCTTGGTCTCAAGACCACTTTATAAGGGTCTCGGTCTCATTTTGGAATCAAAAGCATTTTTTTTTACACGGTCTTGTCTCGGTCTCGGTCAGGGCCGACTGGATTTTTTATCCAGACCGGTCGAGACCAGGCCAGTAGCCTACTACTAGTCTGAGGCAGTGCTCCCAAAAAAGTAGACAAAATGTCGACAAACTCTTTAGTAATTAACTCATTCACTCCCAGCCATTTTTACTGAAGTAAATCCCTTAATTCCCGGCTGTTTTACTGTATTTTGATTGATTTTGCAAGGCCCACAGAAAATTGTCTTCTATTGCTATGTAGAAAGATTAGCGTCTCTTCTTTCATCAGAGAAAAAAAGTTCATTTGTATCTGTTTACCTTTTGTAGCAATTACCATTAGAATATAGCTAATTTTCATCATTATTCACAAACCTGTTGAAAACACTGGGGAAAAGAGCTTGTTGCAACATGGCCCTGGTTGATCTCTTATACTCTGCTGCCACCTGCTGGCCACTTTTTGTATTAACTACCATTGCTTTAAGGGACCTCTTCAGGTCAAATCCTTCTGTATGCTCTAGGATAAAATAAAATAAAATAAAAAAGTATAAATACGTTTTTGGGACCATGGCAATATTTAAAATAGAACGTATTCATACGTTTTTTGGGAGCAAATTAGTTAAGTTGGTGGTTGTTAACAAGTACTGTACATTCTTAGGAAGACCATACTTATCCATCCATCTATTTTCTTAACCGCTTATTCCTCACAAGGGTCGCAGGGGTGCTGGAGTCTATCACAGCTGGCTTCGGGCAGTAGGCCCGGAACTGGTTGCCAGCTAATTGACCTTACCGTGGCACGCCCCTCCCCGCCCACCAAATGCGACGAGCAGCACCCTCCGACATTTACCAGTCAAGTGCTTCCACAGTTCTTTGTGATGTCTCAGTTAGGTATCTTCAGGATGCCGATATTTCTCTTCAAAGCAAGCAGAGGGGCTTTAAATTTTTAGTGAAGGGTATCTTCACTCCCTCACCATGCAATTTTGCTCAAATACAAAGAAAACACACGCCTACTGCCACAGAATTCAGAAAACGGCAGCGTCGCCTCACTTACTTCGACCGATTGTCAGCAAAACCGAAGTTCTTGGACATTGTTCCTGTCAAGGAGGGTACGAATGAATTTATATTACCTCATAGTTTCAATGTTTTGTTGGCATTAATAGTAAATAGAAAGTCATCAAACGTTAGCGTGGAGGGTTAGCTACCCGGAGCTATCGTTAGTCTTTGGCTAAAAACAACAATGAAGAACATTACCTTAGTGCAGACATATTTTATGGTAATTTTGGAGGGATTCAACTGGTCATGTGCTCTTCCACAAAGTTTGATCCAGCGCAGACATTCTTCGTAGTTGTTTGAGAGTTTAGGGAAGGGAATAAACCGGACAATGTCTGGCGGACACCTCTTTCCAGTCGATCGGGATAACGGTTATCTCTCTTACACAAGCCGTGACTACAGGGTTTAATGCACCACCGGGAGCCGGATTGCTTTGTTTGTCCTCAGCAAAACACGCGTGCCAACTCAGACATGATGTCTTACGTCTTGATTGGTTTACTAGGTCATGTGGGCGTGGTTTACGGTAAGGTCAATCGCAGGGCACACAACCATCCAGACTCAAAATCACACATAGGGACAATTCGGAGTGGTCAATTCACCTGTCATGAATGTCTTTGGAATGTGGGAGGAGACCAGAACACCCGGAGAAAACCCACGCAGGCACGGGCAGAGCACGACAACTCCACCCAGGAAGGCCGAAGCCCAGATTCGATCTCATACCCTCAGCACTGCGAGGGGATGTGCTAACCAGTCAGCCCGCATATGGTCGTTACAAAAAAAGAAGAAGAAGACGACGCTTAATGCCACTTGCAAGCAATGGGCAGTGCATAACAGTAAACAATGTCACAATTATTTGACGTCAAAAACTACACGCGCTGGGCGATGCCTTCGTTTAACATTGTTGCTAACCAACCCTAACCCTAACCTACAGTATCAGATGGCTCAATAATATGGCTGAATAATGCCAGATCGGATTTGAACATTTGCTAAAAAAGTGTGGAAAGTGAGCCTTGGAATCAGATCTACCTGCAGTCTGAATAGGTTATGCATATCATAATATACATACATATACAGTACTCACAATGAAAGAATAAAAATACTAATCCCGGTGGTTAGTAGGTGATGTCTGGTCGGTGCTGGATTTCACTTTCCTTTCTTTTCTTTGATCCTTCCTCAGGTCTCCTGACAACCTCACGACTCGAGCTGAATTCTGAAGTATTCGGTTTAGGTGAACAGTATGAGATTTTTAATAGGTTTTAGGTGAATTAATGAGTACACGCTCACACGCACGGACACATGCAAACACACACCCGCACATGCACATACTCACGCACATACAAAAAAAAGAGAAAGCAAAAAAAAAGAGAGAGAGAGAGAGAGAGCAATGATGATGACATGTTGAATGAAAATACTAGTACTGATGCTGATACTATTTTGTTGTTGTTTTTAGATTTTTCTTTGATATATATGGTCTTGGTCTTGTCTCGGTCTCAACACTCTAGGCTCGATAATGCCTTCGTGTCAGTCTTGACTATGTATGACAGTCAATAATGAAAAAAAATAGTATTCCATTTTTACTTGTCATACTGTGCACAGTCGTACACATATGTGCATGGAAATTTATTGGAATTTTAACTAACTGGAAATGGACTAGCGTTACGGATTGAATTGTTTTCCACTTTCAAAGTTTGACCGCAGAATGGAACAACTGTGTTTTTTGCTCCTCATTTTACCTGCCAGCTGTGAAGTGTAATTTACTACTGAGATTAATACAATTTGAGAGCAGTAACAATACATTTGCAAAGACATGGTTGGAAGACCAAGAAGCCAATTATTATATATTGAACAAACAAACAATAATGAAGTTAATCACATTGGTACAATGTCAATGAATGTGTTTTTCTGGAGCTGATATATCATTATTTTGTGAATTCATAATATGTATTCTGTCAAACAGTTGCAAGGTGGCTCACATACACAGTATTTCCGTTTCCAGTTCTACTGTAAAATAATTGCTGAAGATGGCAGCATCACACAAAGAAGAAGCCCAGGCAAGAATATTTTCTCCATTATGGTGATGAGTGCTCTCTTTTCTTCTCTCCCCATGCACAGCAGAGCGTGAAAACAGTTGTTCAGCACTTGCATTTCATTCGCGTCATCACAGAGCTCCCTGCTGGCCAACAGCGATACTGTCACTTTCTGCATCAACCATCCATCCATTTTCCACACTGCTGGCCTGGGAGCTGGCGTTTACCCTGGTTGACTCCTGGTGAAAGGCGGACTACACTGTTGACTGGTCGCCCGTCAGTCTTGGGGCACCTTTGTACCACTTTGAACAATCAGTGACTGGAACAAGAACACTGCAGTGATTCTATTTCTGATCATCAGGAAGAAGGTTTTTTGTTTATTTTCTCTTTCTACATGCACAGTTCCTCCCCAAATGCAAAAAAAAATCAAAAATTTGTCTGCAAGGGTTACAAATTTACAATAGTTCTGGATTAAGCAATAAAATAAGAACGGCTTCAATAACTCAACACGACAATCTATCAAATCTTTTCTAAGCAGAGTATGTACATTTATCACCTGTACACACGTCATGAAAAAGTATTTGCCATCTTCTTATTTATTTTTTGTGTGTGCAAAGTTTCACCATAGTTTCTGGTCACTCAAATTTTTCACTTTATACTAATGGCACAAGGTCATTAATGGCTCCAATTGATTATATATGTATTAGGGGTGTGCCAAAAAATCGATTCTCATAAGAATCGCAATTCTCATTTAATATGATTCAGAATTGATTTTAAATGTCCCAAAATCGATTTTATTTCAATTATTTTATACTGTCTTGCCCTTGTTTGTGTGTGCCTTTATTGGGAGCACTGTTCATGTTGTACATGATTTGGCCACTTAGGGGCAGTGTGATTTGGCGTGTTCTGATACACTGTTAAGTTGTAGCCACATAGAAGCAAAAAGTCATGATCAAGTTATTCCAGTAAAAGTTTTTTTTTTTTTTTTTGCAGTGTAAGAAGAGCATATGTCGACCACTTATGTTAAGATGATTGATGATGATCTGTATTTCATTCCTGAAGCGTTTTGTATGAATAGTCGTTCTTTTGAGAGATAAAAGTGCCATGAGTGGCGCGCTAATTAGCATTAGTGAGTCAGACTGGAGTAGATCATGACAATTTTTTGCATATCTATAAATTGAAGCAGAAATCATTGTCAATCAAGTCATTTTGAATCTAAAATCGTTCTGAATCAAATATAGATTAATTATTATTATAATTATTATTATACTATATTTCACCAAAACATGAAAAAACACAACTAATCAGAACAATAATTTCCTAGATATGCATTGATTCATATCAAACAAAAACATGATTAGCCAGACCTTTATTTGCTCCACAGATGGATAACTTTGTCAGTTGCTCCTTTATCTAATTTAATGTTGCACTTTGGTATCTGGCACTAAGTTCAACTATAATAAATACATGAGGTGTGGCCAAAACAAATCCAAGGCAAGACATCTTCGTTAATATAGCAGATTTTATGCACAAGATAAATCAATGTTCTTCACATGATTAAAAGTACAACATTTAAAAGCATTTAAAACAAATAACTACAGTGGTAAAACAGTTTTGATTAAAAAAGTGTTGTCCATTGAAGTCTGAAAACAAAAACACAGCTCCAGAAAGGAAGTGGACTTTTAGACTTCTTGGTCATAAAACAATTCATCCACTCGTGACTGAGGCACTGCGGCTCACCTGAGAGTGAACGTTCGAAGCTTGAACACTGAGACGGTGTCTTTGCAAAGACGATGGCTGGCCAAGTTGAGGACAATCGAAAATGTCCGTCCTGTTTGGAGCTTTTTCAAGATCCTGTCATGCTGCCATGTAGCCACAGCCTTTTCCGCGAGTGTGTGCGGCAGTGGTGGGAGGAGAAAGGGGATCGATTGTGTCCAGTCTGTCGGACGCAGTTTAGTTCGATGGATCCAGTTTTGAACTTGGCACTGAGGAATGTGTGTGAGGCCTTTTCACAAGCCTCATTGGAGACAGAGAACATCTGCAGGGTGCACAAGGAGAAACTGAAACTCTTCTGTTTGGACCACCAGGAGTCTGTGTGCCTCGTTTGCAGCGATTCAAAAATCCACGCTGGCCATAAGTTCTGTCCCATCGATGAAGCTGCGCAAGATCATAGAGAGACAGTTCAGAAAGCCCTGCAGGGTGTGAGGGAAAAATTGGATGATTATATTAAGATGAGAGACAACTGCAATGAACAAGCAGAGTACGAAGAGGTCCAAAGGAACCAGAGGGAAAGAAAGATTAAGAAGGATTTTGAGGAGTTTCGTCACTTTCTGCAGTTTGAGGAGGAGGCCCGCTTGTTTGATTTGAGGAAGGAAGACAACCAGAAGAGTCAGATGATTAAGGAGAGGATTAAAGATCTCAACAAAGACATTGCCACTCTCTCAGACGTGATCAGAACCGCAGAGGAGCAGCTGACATCTGACCATGCTTCCTTCATGAACAGCTACCAGGTCACAATGACCAAAATCCAACAACTACCCACCACACCCGTGCCTCTCCAGAGAGCTCTGCTGGATGAAGTCCAACATGTGGCAACGAATGAAGAACATGGTCCACTTCAGTCCTGTAATTCTGGACCCAAACACAGCCAGCTCAGACCTCACTC
Source organism: Vanacampus margaritifer (assembly GCF_051991255.1). Lineage (NCBI taxonomy): Eukaryota > Metazoa > Chordata > Actinopteri > Syngnathiformes > Syngnathidae > Vanacampus > Vanacampus margaritifer. The sequence goes on from NC_135433.1 coordinate 30,816,370, forward strand.
TGTCTGAAGATCTGACCAGTGTGAGTTTTAAAGCCGGACAGCAGCGTCCAACGAATCCAGAGAGGTATCAGGACTCCAACAAAATCCTCGGTTCTGCTTTGGACTCTGGCACAACATACATCTGGGAGGTTGAGGTGGGAGACAACACTGACTGGGAAATTGGGTTGGCATGGGGAGACCCTTGGTTGCAAGATAGCATGTTCATAATGGGCCTTGGATTTTGTGATGGTAAATACAAAATGTTGACAGAAGATTGTATGTGCTCTTCCTGGAAACCACCAGAGGACCCACTGCAGAGGATCCGTGTGCACATTCACAGAAATTTCCTTTCATTCTCTGAATCTCTTGCAAATACTGAAATACTCAGATGCTTTTTAATTTGGGAAACTTATATTATGAAGAAAGCATTTCCTTTTTTCTACACAAAGAATACGTACCTCGTGTTACAACTCAAGTCAGTGATGATGTTTGAGATCATTTGCTCTCACAATTGTTTTACATGCAAGAACACCTGCTAAATAAGACCTGAAACATTATAACGTAATTGAAATCTGACACGTCATGTTGTATGATTTTTTTTTCTCCAACAAAAACGTCATTTTGAGTTTTTAATGATCAGAATTTTGAGTTGTGTGGTTTTCTAAAAGTCTTCATACTCACAATCTTTTGTGATTTTTAATAAACGATTTTGTTGTATGCAATGGTCACCACTAGGTGTCAGAAATTATTCATCTAAAATACGAGGTAAATGTACCTGGTGCTTGTATCTATTCAGAAAAGTAACAATGTAATCAAATAGAGGTAATATACTATTAATAGATTTGAGAGTAAAGATTATGAAGCTTGTTTAGGAATATGGACAGACGACAGATAGCCACATTCAACTAAGACAATCACACTTCACATGAATCAATAAATGTTGTAAATCACACCTAAAAGAAGATTCTTATGTATGTCAGATTTTGTGGATGGGTGGACCTAAATGCTGGGAAACAAGGCAGCAAGACAGGTACAAACTCCAAAAGGCAATTTAGTTAAACAAAAAGGCAAATAGTAAACCCCAAAACACAAAATCAAATAACAATCATCAAAATAACAAACAAATACTTGAGACAGCAACAAAACATGATATGCGCCTGATGACATGGACAATGGGGCACAGATGGGATTTTGGAACTATAGGGTATTCGTGGAGTCACTGTCTGTTTATGGGACCTCACCTAACGATACACTGGCTGCCCCGCAAACTGAAGGTTATTGGTTAGTACCTCACCTTTTAAGTAGCCTTTTTTTTTGTTTAATAAACAGGTCAAATGCACACAAAATTCTCATTATAAAATTTAAGTTTTTTCGAGTACCCCCTCCCCCCTTTTTTTATCAGTTCACTATTAGAATGAGTTAAGATGCATTTGTCTGCAGAATAACTTTTTTTTGTGTCAAATTTCCAAATTTGTGATGTATAACACTTAACCTGAGAATACAGTACAAATTATATAATGTTGCAACACACTATACCAGGGGTGGCCAAGTTCGGCCCTCGAGAGCCCCTATCCTGCCTGTTTTCCATGTCTCCCTCCTTCAGCGCAGCTGAATTTAATGATCAGCTCATCAGCGCGCTTCGCAGAAGCCTGATAACGATCCTGATCATGAATCAGGTGTGTTAGTGGAGAGAAACATGGAAAACAGGCTGGATAGTGGCTCTCGAGGACCGAACTTGACCACCCCTGCGCTATACTCTCTGTATAATAATTTTGTTCCCGCTCATGGGAGGACCTCATGAGTCTATTTATTCACTTTTGGAGATTGGGGTGTTAACTTATTTCTTCTTCCATGCATGCAGATGGAGGCTGTGGCCTGGCAGGTAGAGGTGGTTGTTCATAACCAGAAGGTCTGCTGTTCAATTCCCACTTTCTCTAAGTTGTGTTATTGAGTCCTTGGGCAAGACATTTTACACACATTGCCTCCAGTGCCACTCACACTGGATGGTGCGAATATTTGGTGGTGGTCGTGTTGCCCAGGGCTGGATTTTAGTGTATGGGACCTGGAAGCTGGCTGCCATGTTGGTTGCCCTGTGAGAGTTGAATGCTCGTTTTGCTACCGAATATACGCTCCGCTCTCTCCAAAACAGGTGTGACATATCAGTGGTGATTAGTATTCACATATGTGAATTTGTACCACAAGCGATCAGAAACTTCAAATAATCAAGGTAAGTTAAATCTTATTTCAGCAAGTGTGAATCTATGACCCTTATGGAAAAAGGTAGACTTTTTTTATTTTAATATTTGTTTCTTATTTGTAGACATGAGTTAGAGTGTTTGGACAAAAAAGACGTGTACCACTGGCTTCAACAAGTGTGTTAGGGTGAGTATTGAACCTCCTTTTCCACTAGTTTATTTTTTCTGAAAAGTATTTCAACGTTGTTGAAAGTAATTACTATGAAAACCTTGTGGGTTTCCCTCACTTTCACCTGATGTTGTACTAACTGTCTTTTTTTTGGTCTCCCTTTCTATGTGGCGATTGCTGGAGATGATCTGAATCCACCTGGTGTGCATGGTTTGCGTGCGTCTAGCTGATTGTTGCTGATTCCTCTGGACCTGTGTTCGCTTCTGTCCTGCCCTCCCCCCGGGACCTACATAATAGTTTTTCCTTAAACAGTCTGCTGTTCTTTTCCATCATTGTCTGAAGATTTTTAAATAATAAAAACAAAATCCTCATTAAAAATTGCTTGAATGTTTCTCAGTGTCAACAACAATTTGGATCTGTAGAATACAGTGTGGTTCTTAATAAAATTCCTTTAAAATAATAATAAAAAGTCATTGTGCAGGTTCTAGATCAGTTGTGTGCAAACTCCTGCGTCCTGCAGGTTTTGGAGGTTTCCCTGCTGCAACGCAGCTGATTCCAATCAACGGGATCGTTACCAATCTTACGCAAAGCTTGCTGATCATATATTAGCTGTGTTGGAGAAGGGAAACATCCAAAACCTGCAGGACTCCGGCCCTCGGGGACAAAGTGTGCCCACCCCTGTTCTAGATAAAACCCTTGAAACAAAAGGTTTCTCAGCATAACTTGCGGTGTTAGTTCTAGATGAAAGCCTTGCAATCAAAAAAAGGGTTCTTTGTGGAACTCGCTGTGAAGGTTCTGGATGAAACCCTTGTAATATAATAAAAAGGGTTCTCAGTGGAACTTTCTATGAAGGTTCTCTATGAAACCCTTAATATATAAAAGGGTTCTCAATTTAATTTTCTGTGAAGGTTCTAGATTAAACCCTTGAAAAACAAAAAGGGTTCTTTGTGGAACACGCTGTGAAGGTTCTGAATGAAACCCTTGTAATATAAAAGGGTTCTCAGTGGAACTTTCTATGAAGGTTCTCTATGAAACCCTTAATATATAAAAGGGTTCTCAATGGAATTTTCTGTGAAGGTTCTAGATGAAACCCTTGAAATACAACAAAGATCTCAGTGGAACTCTCTATGAAGGTTCTGGATGAAACCTTTGAAACATCACAGAGTTCTCAGTGGAACTCCCTGTGTGAGATCTAGATGGAACCCTTAAAGGGTTCTTTGTTGAACCTCTCATACAGGGTTCTGGGTGGAACCTTTCAAATATGGTTCTGGGTATAACCCATTATGTTCTCAGTAGAGCCCTTTGGAAGGGTTCCAGGTGGAAACTTCATAAACGGTTCTAACGGGAACCAAAAAAGAGTTCTCCTATGAGGACATGCTGAGGAACTTAAAAAGGTTATAACAAGCACTTTTACTTCTAAGAGTGTAGCTAGGATAGCAAGTGTGTCATACGCTGGACTCGTTAAAATATATATATTTTCGGAGCTTCATCCAGTCAGCTGAACATGGCGCGAGGAAACTCTGAAGGGCATTTATGATGTAAAATGCAGAACAGCTCACTCAGAGACACATCCTGAGATGTACTAACAAAAGGTTTATTGAAATTGGTCGTTTCATTTCATATTTGATGGGTCGGAAAGAACTCCAAATACCCAACTATTGTGTACAAACAATTCAAAAGTGAATTTTTCCATCATATGTCCCCTTTAACATGGCAAGGGTGTTACTCGTTAATATATTACATTTGTCTTACAACTCTTAGCTCACTAACCTTACATGAAACTGTTTCCTACGTATCACACTGGCATTATATCTGTGATCTTTATATTACTATTAATTTCAAATAATTTAGATAGGCCTACAGCATATTTTATAAACATATGAGTTTATTAATCTCTTTAAAGATTAGGGGAGAGAGAGAGAGAGAGAGAGAGAGAGAGAGAGAGAGAGAGAGAGAGAGAGAGAGAGAGAGAGAGAGAGTTTGGGCTGAAATGGAAGAACCAGAGAAATTATGATTTATTTTCCAACTTCAGTCTGGAGATCTGCTGCTGCTGTGTGTATATTAGCCCTCTCCTTCCCTCTGTTCTTGCTGCTCCTCTCCACATCACATCTTCCTTCCCTGTCGTCCAAAATAAATAAATAAACAAATCATTAAAATATGCATTAGACTTAAAGGAAAGCAAAAAGTAAAACCAGATGTGAGATGAGGCGTGTAAAGGGAGGGAACACTGGAAACATTTATTGCTCCTGTGGTTCTGGTAGTTTAATTATAGTGATTTAACATTAAAGGGTATCACAGTATTTTAAAAGCTGACCATATGGAAAATACTTTGCCAGTAATTAGCTTTCATGGGGTGGCAAATATTTGTATACATATATATAATATAAGGAATCTTCAATTTCCCTGTGCTTTTATAGGTTTTCTCCAGGCACCTCCGGCTCCCACATTCCCCAAAAATGCATGCTGAATTAAAGACTCTAAGTTGTCCACTGGTCCAAGTAAGCATGAATGGTTGTTTGTGTCTGTGATATGCGTTTGATTGCATCTTGTGGACCACAACAGTGCAGTCTTGACAACTGTTGTAAGGAAAGTAGCTATTGGCTGTCCTTAAAGTCGCTTGAAGTCATCAAATGACGTAATTGACTCATTTGCATAACTGGCAATTTGCATGTAATAGTAATGGACGTTGTAAGAGAGAGGAATAATGTTGTAGGAGAGGCAAAAAGTGATTTTAAACACACACACACACACACACACACACACACACACACACACGCACACACGCACACACACACACACACACACACACACACACCCCTAAACAACACCAAAAAAAGTGACTAGATTTGTTGCTAGTCGCTTTTGACAAAAAATAAAATAAAATAAAATAGTCGCCAAGAGACTTTAGAAAGTCACCAGATTTAACGAGAAAGTCGCCAAATTGCCAACACTTGACCACATTTCTCACCCACAAGTCAACTAGGATAGGCTTAAGCTTTCCCATGAGCCATGAGGATGAGTGCAATAGAAATGGATTGATGTATAAAAGTACACCACATCAAACTGTGTTTGTAATTGCTTGGCATATTTTTGCAGCCTTGTCACTAAATTAAAAAAATCCACACAGATGCCAGGACGAAAAAACTGAGACCAAGGAACTGTTCATTTGGAACTATTGTTCTTTTGTTGGTGAGCAGTAGTGTGTTTATGGCAAAAAAAAGTTCAGCCTTGGTTTCATCTGACCAGAATCAAATCGATTCAAGAATTGCGCGCTGTAATATCACGATATAGTGCCGAATCATTTTTTTTTTAAACACCCCTACTGTTTAATATTTCGTTAGTGCTAGTGGAATATGAGCTAACCAGCAAAATCCAGCCGTTTTTATCCATCTCAGGGGACGGCCATTTCGCCACTTGCTGTCGACTGAAGATGACATCAATGTTGCTCAGGTAATAACCAATCAAAGCTCAGCTTCAGAAAACCGGTCAAATGTGATTGGTCGTTGCCTGAGCCCTGAGCAACTGTGATGTCTTCAGGGTTGGGAGGGTTACTTTCAAAATGTATTCCGTTACAGTTACAAGTTACCTACTAAAAAATGTAGTTAATAATGTAATCCATGTATATTAATATTAAAGTAATGTACGTAAATAAAGATAAATATTGTAAGGTGTAGCTTCAATAATGAAACAGGTTTGAACGGTCAAGCAGTGCTTTATTGTTAGCTCCCTTCCAACACGTTCCTTCCTAGCTTCCTACTTCCGCTGACGTCACCCATCCACAACGTGCGCAGTATGCCTGACAGACTGAGTCCCCATGTGATATCTCCCTTTTTTTCCCTTTTAATTGGACTGAACAATAACATCCATTACATAGTGCAAATAACAGACCTCTGCTTCATGCAGGATACAACAGTGCCCTCTTGAGGTTATAATATGTCCTACCAGAACAATTGCTTCAAATAAATCCCGTCAACCACATAAACTAACATTGTATATTGTCAAACACATTAACTAACATTGTATACCTTTTTCTTTTTCTTTTTTAGAAGGCCTGTTTGCTCTTCTCAAACGCATCTCGAGCCCTGACTTGCTCTCTGGTAGGCCACTTTGGTTGTAAATTCTTGTCCATGGTGGGCAGTGCCGTCCGGATCTTCCTGCCCGTCGACAGATCCGCCGGGCTGACTCCTGTGCTGCTGTGCGAAAATAATCTGAAGCTAATGAGAGCCAGCAGAGGGTCTGGTTGGTCAAAGGATCCTTTTCGCTGTTTGAACAGCATAACCATTTCCTTAAAGGTTATGGGGGGCTATCGTTTGTGTGTAAAGTCCATCTCACAAGCAAACTTCCTGAAGCTGTCTATGCTGAACTGTGGCCTATTGTCACTGACTACCTCATCTGCTATCCCGTGCCTAGCAAATGTGGCCTTCAGTTTTAACTCGGGTGGCCAGACGTCTGGATTTAGGGCGGACAGTCCTAATTTTCAGTTATGTGTCCAGCGTTATGCGCAACCCTATGCCGGACGCTGGTTTGTCCGCCTTTTCAGCTGCGTTGAGTTTATGTGACCCAACCACTGACGAAGCCAAAGGGGAGGCCGGGGTGGCACGTGCCCCTGTTCAAATGAGATTGGACCACGCAGGTGCCAAATTGACATAACACAGCACCGGCACACGTCTTGCCAATACAGCCTCCCATTTTTTTCAGACACCTACTACTTGCTATACCCGTCACACCTGTACAGTAGGTGGCGCTATGTACCACAATATGTCGTAATCCACCTGAATAGTAGTCTGGAGAAGAAGAATCTCCCGAGTCCCATCAAGACACTTCATATCAATGCATCAATATGACACGTTTTTGGCAACGTCATGTTGGTTTCTCCGTGAGATGTGAGCGACTGTTTAAAATATTTTATATTCAGATAGATTGTATTGAACGGACATCAATAGGTTAAAGTTGTTTTGCACAAGCTAAAAATAAATCCATGAACTGAATGACAAACGAAGACGTGAAACAGGAAACAGAAGTACGGAGCGGCCTTCCAAATTAAAAGCATATATTTCAAAATAAGATATTTAAACATCACACACAAAACAGCTTGAAGAATACAGCTTAGCACTTACTCACTTAGTATATATGCCCTAACGTTTTTAGTCTAGATGTGGGGGGTGTAATAGCAAGATTTAATAACATTCTTATAAAAAAAAATGACATTAGTAACATTATGTGGTTGTAAATAAAGTGCTAGGAGTAACACATTTCTTTTTTCATAAGATGTGTGGGAAATTAAACAAAAAAATATGTCTTGTTCCTTAAACGAAACAAATTGCAAATTTCATTCATGTTAAACACTGTTAATTGTTTATTGTTTGAATATTGTACATTTTGTCCAGCACATTATGGGCAAAAATCTCCTGTGTGCTATAATCCATCAATGCATTTCCTGAACCGCTTACATGTGCTATAATATGTACTTAAATATATTTCAACATTTAGAGACTCCGTTTGAAATTAATTGTTTATAAAACAAAAGTATTTGGCATAAACTTTGGATATGTATACTAAGTATCCTTGGCCCCTCCCTTAGCCCCCCCATTTATAAAAGTCTGGCTCCGCCACTGGACCCAACATCAGCCCTGCCCCCCATCCCACCTTTGTCAACTGGTCTGGGATTGGCCAAGAGTGAGAAAATACCAGATATCATATCTGATCCCCGTGTTCTTTGACTGTAGACCGCAAGCAAGCAAGCAAAAAATAAATAAAAATAAAATAAAAAGGCAGCGCTAGCGAAAATGCTAAAACGCCGGACATCTTTCAACACTGAATGGACGAAAGAGTACAGTTTCCAGGCCAAAAGCAGTCGAGAATGATTTCATGTTTTCTGCACGCTTTGCCGGTGTGATGTGGACGTGTCAGTCAGGGCAATGTAGTATGGTTGTGGGGCTCCCCATGGAGCTGCAATAGGACGCCCCCAATCCCATAGCTGCTTGCGTCCGCTGAGACTGCTGTCTTCTTCTTGACATCATAATACACTAAGGTAGGAGACATCGTCAAAAGCTCCTTAATTTTGTTGAAAGCTGCCTGCTGTGCCGGGCCCCCACAACCATACTGCATCTGATTTTAACAGTTCATACAGGGGTTGAGCCACTGTAGACAGGTCTTGGATGTATTTACCTAGATAGGTAATCATGCCAAGTGCCCTTCGCAGCTCTTTGGTATTTTCCGGCTTGTCAAGGTTGTTGATTGCGGACACCTTCTGCGGGTCAGGCCAGATGCCATCCTTGTTGATCACCTGACCAAGGAAGTGCAGCTTTTCCTAAGCAAACATTTCTCTGTGTTCAGTTTGAGGCCTGAAGACTCCAGCCGCTCCATCACGTTCTGCAGACGCTCATCATTTTCAGCCATGGTTTTGCTGTGGACTACAATGTCATCCATGTAGACGGCAACTCCCTATAACCCTTCTGGAGTCTCAATCATCTTTCTTTGGAAAATCTCTGGGGTACTAGTTATCCCAAAGGTGAGACTTTAAAGCAGTACCGTCTATATGGGATAATGAATGTGATCAACCTCTGGCTGTCCAGGGGGATCTGCCAGAACCCTGAAGCAGTGTCCAGGGACGAGAAGACTGTGAAACCGTTGAACTGCATTGTCATTTCTTCGGATGTCAGCAAGATGAAACTCTCTCTCTTTACCACTTTATTGAGCTTCTTCAGGTCAACACTGATGCGTGTCCGTCATGTCTTTTTGGGGACGGGCACCATCGGGGAGCATTACTTCGTTGGTTCGATCACAGGCTCAATGATGTCGCTAGCCTCGATCCGGGCTAGCTCCTCCTTCACTGCCCCCATGAGGGGAATGGGCACTCTTTGTGCGGTGCAGACGCATAGGGCTGTGCATTGTCTTGTAACACAAATTTCACCAGCTCTGTTTTTAGTAGGCCAAACTCCTGTTTGCTGCTGTGGATCTCAAACGCTTCGCTTCACTAGTCCCATAGCTAAAGCTGCTGGCCTACTAAGCAGATTGTTTACATTCTGCCCTCTAATAACATAAACCCTAGTGGTATAACAATTACCCATTTAGCTGATTTGAGTGAGAAATTGTCCCAAAGAGGACCCTTTTCTTTCGCAGTTCTTTATACATGTTTTCCCTTATGATGCTACAGTCAGCCACAGTATCAATTTTAAAATTAACTGGTGTGTCTTCAATGTTCAACATAACAGTCCATTCATCATCACCATGGGCACTAGTGCTGTTAACCGAGCCCATAAAATAATAATCATCTTCTTGCCCCCCCATCCCCAATCACTTCACTGCTCACTTGCCTGCTTTGGCACACTCTCTCCCAGTGCCCCTCTTTTCCACATCTGTTACAGGCGGATCTTCTCGCAGGACAATCCTCCATTCGTCTATGCAGCGTTTTCCCACACCTGCGGCACTTTCCTGCGATCGCTGAAGTTGTCACGCGACTCCATCTGTGGGCGCTGCCATTTAGGTTTGGCACCGTTGCCATCTCGTAGTTGTGCCACTTCCTGTATGGAGTCAACTTGCTCACCTCCTTGCTGGCTGACTTGGGCTTTTACCTCCTCCGACCATCTCCAGAGTGAGATTGGGGATCGTCTGTAGCCTCTGAGACAGGTCCTTGTCCAGAATTACAAACACAATTCTGTCTCTGATGTTCTCCTCTCGGTTGATGCAGAATGCACAGTTCTCCGACAGCACATAAAGCGCACAAAATAAAAGTCTCTGCGCTTTCCCCCCGGCAGTGCACTCTCTGATTGAAGCAGGCCCGTTCGTGAATAACGTACGCATCAAAATTTTCTAATACAGTGTCATAGTCCGACTCATCTTCACCCTCGTTGTAGGTGAAAGAGCCGAGGTAGCTCTCTGCTTCCTTCCGGAGCGTGTACACCAACGTGCTAACCTGAACAGGTCCCTCTTCTTTGTCAAGTTTAGTAGTCCTCCTGTACCGGGCGAACGTTTTTTTTTTACTCCGTCCACTCTGCGGGTCTTTCAAAGCAAAAACTTTCTGCAGGCTGAAACTTCACCATATCCCACTCTTGACACCATGTAAGGTGTAGCTGGTTTGAACGGTCAAGCAGTACTTTAATGTTAGCTCCCTTCCAACACGTTCCTTCCTAGCTTCCTACTTCCGTTGACATCACCCTCCACTACGTGCGCAGTATGCCTGATAGAGTCCCCATGTGACAAATATCACCACAATATATATTTTATACAATGTGCCCCTGCTATTTGCGGGTGAATACAAATAGCAAAAATCCTTGTGTAATTGACTTCCATTAAAAAGCACGTATGCTATAGATAGGTTGATTGATTGATTGATGGCCATATGCTGTTTTCTTTTATCCCTGTCACAAGTTTAGCCATGTATACATTGTGTATGATGTTTAAATAGTGAATTGGTGGGAGGAAGATTTGTTTGGAAGGTGTAAATGTTATGGTTGTTGGCTAGCGGGTTAGCAAGAAGCTGCAGCGCGTAGCATGCCACTGGACTCTCAACTCAAACTTTCGCTTCTTCAGCAAGCAGAGTAAGTTCCAAACAGTGAATACCGGTAGCCATTTCCTCCTCTCGTCTGTGAATCTTTTTTAAACGACCCACGTGTGGAGGACACGACTAGCCAGCCAACATGTACAGCTCCAGTAGCAATTAAAGGTCCCTCTCTCTCTCTCTCTCTCTCTCTCTCTCTCTCTCTCTCTCTCTCTCTCATTGTAGAAATTGTAATCCCCATTTTTAATAAATGTACCTGTAATCTGATTATGTTTTTTTCCCTGTACTGTAGGGGTGCTCAAATTCGGTCCTCGAGAGCCACACCAGCATCTACCGAAATTCAAACACAATCTGCTTCTTCCTCTGGTCGCTGAATCGGTGGAGGCTGATGTCTGTGGATCTCACTCTGCTTCATCTATCCTTCCTTCCTTTCTTTAGTCTTTCCTTTGGTCTCTTGAGGTCTCTCTAATTTGTTGGAATTTATATGCTTCTGGGGTTGGTGAAAGATTCTGGTTTGTAACCCTGTGGGTAGTAGGTGGTGTCTGGTCTGTGCTGGATTTCACTTTTCTCTCTTTTCTTTGATCACTCCTCGGGTCTCCTGACAACTTAACGACTATCGGGATTCTGAAGTATTTGGTTTAGGTGAAGGGTATGGGATTTTTAATAGGTTTTAGGTTTTGAATTAACGAGCACAAACTCACACGCACGCACACAATACTGATCTCTTTCTGGAAAAAAGAAAAAAAAAATCAGCTGTGCTGCTGGAGGGAAACATGAAAAACAGGATGGATAGGGGCTCTCGAGGACCGAACTTGAGCACCCCTGCTGTACTGTAATGGAATACAGTTTACAGTTTTTTTGTATTCTGATTACGTAACGCCGGTACATGTATTCCGTTATTCCCCAAGCCTGTATGTCACATTCAGTTGACAGCAAGTGGCAAAATGGCCGCCCCTTGAGATGGATAAAAATGGCTGGATTTTGCTTCATAACTCATATTCCACAAATGTAATATTAATCAGTTTAGACTAGTGAGGTCACATATAACATATTATTGTCAAAAAATGTTTAAGGTTGACTTCCACTTTAATGCTGAAATATGATTTTAATAGTCATTTTTATCCACACTGTAAAAAATGTTACATAATGTACTTTATCTCGTTTGACATCTAGCATTTATGTTCCCACAAAGCTTGCTTTAATGTTTAGATATTATGTTTAGCAGCTGGACATCAACTGTGGTTAAAATGATTTGATTTTCCTTTTAAAAAATCTGATTGTGACTGAAAACACTGATTATAGCAAGCAAGAACCAGAGCAGCAGTACAATAAGGAGAACTGTAGAGCATTTACACTGCTAATATAACGGTACAAATCTAAAGGAGTTAAGACCAAAGTATATTATTTATCATGGCTCAAGTTATATCGAAAATACACCAGAATTACCTCAAATGAAAAGAAACTGTTAAGGATTATCAAATGAGTCCAACTTTTAATCTAAATAAGTTTCTGTTTGCATTGGTGTGGTGAAATATTGTTTGGAAACAAACGTTTGCTGTTCTTACAGTATGTTAATTCCATGCTCATTATGAATACAGGGTGATGATTTATGCATGGGGCACTGGGAAATTATGTCAGAAGTGGGATATGTCCTTAGAGGAAAGACCTTATTGTACCATCTAAAATAGTAAACAATGAAACGTCTGTGCCATGTTTTTTTTGTAATGTAAAGAAACTACTTTTTCAAGCTTTCCAGCCAGTCCAATTTGGCCAGCATTACACGAGACAAAAAGTTTGGGTAACTTGTCTGTCTCCGACCCTTCCACCCCCCCCCTACCTCCCACTTATACAAACTCTTTACTTCACAGGTGCATTTGTTCTGGTGCAACCAGATCATATCCACTTACACTATAAACAACAGTCCTCTGTTTTCTCCTCTTTTTCCCTTACCTCAAAATTGTTTCCATCTATTTGGCATTTCCTCTTTTTACACTGCAGCAGCCTAGAAGCTCATTCCCAAAATCTCCCCTTCCTCTCTTCTCACTAAACACTTTAATTTAGGCCAGTCTGCACATTATAAGTTTCTTCCCATAGACACTGATATAGTACTTAGCACATTTCTGGCTCAAGTTCATGAGCACTAAACAAAGAATTTTAGTGTTCTTGCCTCTGACATATAAACCTGCCGCAGTGCTTCTGAGCTACTGCACATTCAGAATCTCTCCATACTCCAAGGACTGTACAGTATATAGGGTAGTGCCAGATTAGTAAATGAACTGGGCTAGATCTTTTGGGACTTGATTCATTACAATGTTCCAGAGGACTGAATAGCTCAGGGACAAGAACCCAACATTTATCACAAGATTGTTCTGTGTTTTCGGTAAAGAAAAAGAATGTGACGTCACAAAGTAACTTTTGACAGGCTCTTATACCTTCCAGGTGTGTTTGTGTAGATCAAATTTTTGGAGTTGGCAGCGGAACGTGTGAATCACTGGAAAGCCGCCCTGACAGTTCGATCACTCAGTGGTTGGGTTGGCCGGAAATTGTCCCCCAGCATCCCATCATTCCCCTCTGGCAGCTCTGCGCCTTTTACATGTGAACGTAGCCTCCGAAACTCTTCAATCTGTAGGGACAAAAAAGAACAAATTACATATGTGGCCAAACTAAATTGTAGGTTCTTTATAGCCTCAAGGAATGAACGCTTGGGTCAGTGTGACATTTCAGATACAATACAAGCAATAACACATCGTTTCAGTATTTAATACTTGAAATCATTCACACACTGCTGTTTAAATAACACAATAGTGGCCACAGCTGCCTGTGAATATAAAGTCCCTTTTCCATGCCTGCATTTTGACCCTCTGTGGTCACATTTCGACATTATCCTTTTTCGGGACCATGCGGTTAAAATGGAACCATTCCTGGAAACTCTTCCAACCTGGTTCTAAAATGCAAGCAGGGTCATGACATCACTGACATTTGATTGGCCGACAGATGTGGGCAGTTCTTAAACAATGTGACAGATGCACAGCTGGCAAAGTTTTTACCACAAGCGTCACTATTCGTTGGTCCATATGAAATTGTAAAAATGATTAGGTGTTGTTGTAAAGCACAATATAGGTATATTGAGTGCCTGTTTTTAATGGACAAGCAATGGTATGGGGCCAGGCCGTTCTGGAACGTGTAATGGAAAACTGGCTTTAGAGACATTTATTCTTACACATTAACATTGCTGTTGAATCAGAACTTTGTATTAAATATAAACTACGCATTGGAACAAAGAATTGCCACTACTTGACAGAAGTAGGGCGGCACGGTGGTTGACTGGTTAGCACGTCCGCCTCCCAGTGCTGAGGACGTGAGATCGAGTCCGGGCTTCGGCCTTCCTGGGTGGAGTTTGCATGTTCTCCCCGTGCTTGCGTGGGTTTTCTCCGGGTACTCCGGTTTCCTCCCACATTCCAAAAACATGCATGGCAGGTTGATTGGACACTCCAAATTGTCCATAGGTGTGATTGTAAGTATGATTGTTCGTCTCTGTGTGCCCTGCAATTGACTGGCAACCAGTTCAGGGTGTACCCCGCCTACTGCCCGAAGCCAGCTGGGATAGGCTCCAGCAACCCCCGCGACCCTTGTGAGGACAAGCGGTAAAGAAAATGGATGGATGGATGGATGACAGAAGTAGAAGGTGCCAACATTTTGGCCTAGGTAAGAACATAACTCACTGTTTATTTGACTTCACAAAGATGAATATGACCTTCCTCACTCCAAATATTTGCAGTACACTCAGGATCTCCTCAGGTTGTTGTCAGTGCTCAGTGTTTATGTACGAAAGTAAGAGAAGCTGTGGGAAAATAATAGGACCCATGCAGACTGCATAGAGTGCACAGCACGCTGACTTAATGATGAGCATGGGAATGTAATGTGATCTTCTGAAGACAGCAGGCAGGGTATTCCTACAAAAATTGAAGATAACGGCAATACAACAGCTTTGTATTTGTTAGCATTCTCTTGAATACAGTCAATTGAACCCAGCAGATTTGATGTGTGAAGCACAATATGCTCACATTCAGCTATAAAGTTATATTCTTTAGTTAAGGACTACAAATAAGTAGACGGATGCTTGTTGAGGTGGCAAATGTATGTCCAGAAAGTCAAAACCCTGCCACAGTTTGCCAGGTTTTTCTAAAGAAGCACAGTTCAGGGACGTGAGCTTCTATTGAAACACCTGTGGCTAAAGCCGAACTGGGGCAGGGTTTTTCCTTTCTGGACCTGGATTTGCCACCCCCAGATGTTTGGCATATCATATGTACTCTAGAATAACCAGAACTGGTGTTTAAAACACTTAATACAAATGGTCAAACATACCATAAACTGTACATAAAATCAGTGAATGTAGAAAGTGAAATAGTATTTAATATCTCGTCATGGTAGTTCTTCATTTCTTTATTGTTAAGGAATGATTCATTTGACCTTGTTATACTTGTGAATGAATGAATGATGGTAGAATTCCTACACCTCCTACATCACAATTTGGTATATTTCTTTTATTTTCCCACAAATGTATATTATTGATCAGTCAGCATGTTTGGGTGTTTTTTCCCCCACCAATCTAATGTGTTGAAAACAACTATTCAATGTTAATGGTTGAACAAACGTGCGGTTTTTGGGGTCTTCTGTAAAGTGAGGATTTTGGAGCTCGGGGATTCCACCTGACACCAGTGATATGTAGTTTTATTTAATATAACATAGCTGTTTTTTCAATATATATTTTTTTAAATGATGCAGAATGCCTTGTCAATTTTGTGTCAGCTTTTTTTTATTTGTTTCTATGTGATCTATGCATATGCTCTAATTCTAATGAATTTATCAAATAGCAACAATTAAACTGAATTGATCAGTTTTAAAGATGAAATTGAAGAATGTATAACACTCAAATATTTACCTGTAGTTGTGATATAGTGAGAGGGTAACGATAGAGGATCCAGATCACATTTTCACTGCAAGGTGGTGTTGTCAGAGATCCTTTATACACCCAGTAGTCTCTCAATAATGGATCTGAGGGCAAATTTTAAAATCAATATTTGTATAAGGGTCTTGATAAAAAGTCTTTGCAAGTGGATAAAAAAAATCTACATACTAGATATGTAATTTAGTACGAACGGATTCAACCCCTCCCCTCCTATTTCATGTATTCCATCACATGTACATTTGTACATTTTTCTTACCAGGCAGCAAAGTATTTGGGTTAAAGCAGGGTATTATCTTGCTCTTTCCCTAATGAAAAAAAACAACAACATCAAATCCCTAATTATCATCATAAAATAATTGTTGTCTATTTTGAGAGCTTTTTTCAAAACCTGATAGAATTCATGATTATGAAATGTACAAGTGTGGGTGAATAATATTTCTAAGAATAATATAAACGGATTCAAAAGGTTTTGGAAAAGAGCTCTTCATTGTTTCTTTATCTGCTCAAACAAAACATCTGCTCTGACCTTTTCTGTGTGACTCTCACCTTGTACTGCAGGTCCTGTAGAACCTCTGTGATGGCTTTCAGACCCAGATGCTCTTTACCAATCTGTTGGCACAGTTTAGATATGGAGAGGTCAACAGAGGAACACTGTTTCGTTGGGAGACGATTGTGGTTGTAAAATGATTCCAGCTAATCACAAATGAAAACACATTCTCTCCCGGGGGTAAGCAAAACTCACACAATTGAAGGAAGGAAAACATGGCCATTTTTTTAAAGCACCAGAACCAACGTGTGTCATGATGTGCTTTTAGAACAGTTCAAACATATTATGCAGAATGTGGACAAACTGATTAAAAATGCTCCAGCGCAAAGCAGGTCTTTCAAAGGCTAATACGCCTCAAGTCAAACGATTTGGCATTAAAACAAACTTTTGAGAAATTGTGCAATGTGTAATTACATCACAGAAAGGATGATGATGACAGTAGAACCGGAATTGGAACTTGTTGAGCGAGGGGTGCACGTGCCTCTGTCTTATGTTAACACAAAAGTAATAAAAAGTGATAATAAATAACAAGGAAAGGAATGTGTTTAGTGTTAGGAGTTTATGAAGAGACAAAGGCACACAACAATTCTCTATGTTTATATGTTTGCCACCATGTCTGCCTTGTCTCATCCTAGGAGTACTTAAGTACGTAATTTATTTTGAGTTTGTAGAATAAAATCAATTGTGTTTTGAATGACTTTCATGTTTTGCTCACCTGCACAAAAAGAGCAATGATGAGAACTCCATTTTTCTTCCCCAGAGCATCCTCCAGAGAGTTGAACAGTGTGCTGTTCCAGTGAATTAGATGGAGCTTCAAAGAGAAACAATAGAACACAAGCTGAATTTGAAAGGTCATTGTCATCTGCAGGTGTGCCAAGCAGTAATGACTCATCAGCTGGTGATGACAGAAGACTCTTATCCAAGATAATATGGGCGGAGAAAAGGAGAGTACAACTTTGTCATGACGGAGTCAGCTCTATGTCAAATTTTAAATGCTACACATATAACTTACAGCTAATGAATGCAGGAAATTGAATTTCGAAACCACTACTGCCACCTGTGGCTGAAAAATGAAACTACACACCCCCTCTGCTTCAAATGACATCTCATCCGCAAACAGAGGGCAGGAAATTCGAACAGAATCCAGTCTGAAACTATTGGCCAGAGTCTTGCAGGAGTACCCATTGTCACAAGGTAACAAGATAGCAAGTGGCGTTACCATACGGTAGGTTGGCTTTCTACTCTTACAAAGTTAGCCATTTCTCAGCTATGCCAGCTATTACCAGATGGAAAAGATTTCACAAACAGTATTGCTGTCTGAAGGACACATACCAGTAGGTTACTAAAATCAAAACGCTTCACAGTACACTGGAGTGCCCCTGATTTCATGATAGTCGTGAGTGTGTGCGTGTGTGTGCGTGTGTGTGTGGTCTTGTTTTTGTTACATAGTGGGGCCAACATTTCGGGATTTCACTGTGTTGTGGGGCCCACCCGTCCATGTGGGGCCATTTTGCTGGGCCCCACAAGTTCAGACCTCTTTTTGAGGATCAAGACTTGGTTTTAGAATTTAAGTTTGAATTGGGTTATGGTTGAGGTTAGGATAAGGAATAGGGGTAGGCAATCATTTTTGATGGTTGGTGTTAGGGGGAGGGGCTAGGAAATGCATTATGTCAATGAAATGGCCCCACAAAGATAGTAAAACAAAGGTGTGTGTGTGTGGTCTTGTTTTTGTTACATAGTGGGGCCAACATTTTGGGATTTTACAGACTTGTGAGGCCCACCCGTCCATGTGGGGCCATTTTGCTGGGCCCCACAAGTTTAGTTAGACCTCTATTTGAGGATCAAGACTTGGTTTTAGAATTTAGGTTTGAAATGGGTTATGGTTGAGGTTAGGATAAGGAATAGGGGTAGGCAATCATTTTTGAGGGTTGGGATCAGGGGGAGGGGCTAGGAAATGCATTATGTCAATGAGATGGCCCCACAAAGATAGTAAAACAAAATTGTGTGTGTGTGTGTACCTCCATAGGGAAAGCCTTAAAGTTGACCGTGTGCTCTGATCCTCTTTGATTCTCTTTGCCCCAGTGAAAGCGAACCTCGTGAAGTTCATACTCATGATCGCTAGGTAATGGACCACCACTGACCACTGAACACAGCACTCAAAAGTGTGAGCAAATTCATACTAGGAAAGGAAAGATTAAGTTAGACCGTGCATGCGCATACCCGACTTTGACTTGAGAAGGATGCGTACAGTGTGTCCATCATTCAGGACCTCACAGTCACGGCACACCACGTAGTTTGGTGACAGGTGGACATCCAGCAGGGTTGGGTCATATTGAGCCTCCCTGGAGTTCAAGTTGATGGGTGACTGGTACTCACCATTGGCTGTTGGGTAATGGAGTCCCCACTCTACACCTATGTGGAGTATATAAATGCCCCCCAAAAACATGCAACTTTAATTTAGTCGATGTGATGTGTCATTTTGTGAGTTAAAACAGTACAGATGCCATCTCATGGGTTGGACCATCATGTACCATCAACTGTGGTCTCAACACATTAAATAAACATTGCACATAAATAATAAAATTGTGTTTGGTAGATAATTTTTTGCTGTAACAATAAATCGTTATATTATGTTTTATTTACAGTATATAGTAGTGTACTGTAAATGGTGCCACTTCACTAGTAAGGAACGTGCATTTGTAGGATAAGCAGCAGATCTGTACGTTTTAACCGTTTAACTGTTCATCCCACAAATGCATGTCACTTACTGATTTGGCACCATTTAAAAGGAAATAAACAGACTTTACGGCAGTATGAATCACTGCCAAAGAGCATTGTTACGGCAAAAAAAATGTATATGTACACAGCAAATTCTGTAGATTAAATTTGAGTCTATTTAGAGTAAATTTGACTCTATTTGGAGTGGGACCAAAAAGACTTCAGTTTTAGAGTAATATTTACACTTGGAAGAGAGTAAAATAAAGGACTGGGGAAAAAATCACTCAACTGTTGAGGAAGAAACTCATGACCTTCAGCTTGGGAGACCGCCACACTACCACCTGAGCTATGCCCCTCTTATTGTTTGCTTATCTCCAAGAGACCAAAAACATTGGCGGGATTGTGGGGGGTTTAGGAAAATTCCAGCTGACGCGTGTGATACACTAACACACAGCAGGAGCTGCATGGCTCAGGGAGTAGACTGGCTGTCTCCGAAGCTAAAGCTTGGGAGTTTGTACCTCAACCCTTGAGTGACTTTTATTTTTTTATTTTTTTAATCCATTTCTTTATTTTACTCTCTTCCAAGTGTAAATATTACTCTAAAACTGAGTCTGTTTGGTCCCACTCTAAATAGAGTCAAATTTTCTCTCAATAGAGTCCAATTTACAGAATTTACTGCGTATGCTTGTGCCGACATTTTGCATTCCACCCAAATGACTGTAAACCAAATACCGTGTAAAACCCTTGGCTTCATAGTATGTCTAAAAGCCAAAGAGACCATGAATACATTTGATGATTTTATAAGGGTCCAGTCCAGATTCTCCATGTCTTGCGAAAGCATGAATGCCCTATGCCACTTTTCCTTTTGGCTGCAACCTCAGCAGAGGCAGTGAGTGAATGTGACGAGTGAGGGGGGCCTTCACATTCCCACTTTCCTCAGCAACTAAGCTCTTGACAACAACGTATTCAATGCTTGAACAATTTCTGTATAGCTGTTTAAAAGGCTCCACAAACTTTTGTTTGGCCTTTGGTTGGGAAAGCACAGCAACTGTTCTTTCTGTTAGTCTTATACTGGTGTGATATTACTGCAATATTTAGTTTCTTCTGTGGGTATTTTGTTGTTTTGAAGAATTCATAATAAGTTTTCGGCTTGGAAATGGCTTGAACAATAGACAAGATTGCAGTCTACCTTATTTTTACAGCGCCAGTTGAGTGTGTCAACTGAAATTTATTTATAGATCACTTTTAAACACACACCGCTGAAACCAGCTGAAGTGAGTTGCGATTGATTCTACACTATAAAAAGAGAATTGTTGAACCAATTTAATATTACAAATTTAATTGTTGAGCAACCAAAATTTCTTCAATTGTTAACACACGATTTAATTAAGTTAATCCAAAGTAAATATATTAGGTTTAATTAATTATGAGTTCAAAAAACTTAATATATTCACTTCAGATTGACTTAATTCAATCGTGTGTGTTACCAATTGAAGCGATTTTTTAAAGTTGGTCAACCGTTAACAATTCATTCTGTGCATTTCTCTTTTTAGAGTGAATGACCTGAGAATGAAATGACCTGGATGGATCATGAGAAGATCCAGAGCAAAAGCAATGTCAGGTAAAGAGTGCTGGAGCATCTGGACTTTGAAGTCACTTTAAATGGTGGCTGGTGTGTTCTGATGCCCATTTAACATGTGTTTGGTTCACATCCCATTTATAAGATGAGCATTTTTCTGCAAACACGTTATTTCAGTTCTTTATGTTTGCTTCCCCTTTAAAAAAAAATGTTTTCAATTAATTTAGTTGTGCGGATCCTTGGCCACAATAAGGGTGGAAAAAAGTTTTGAAATTACTTGTCTTGGTCTTATTTTTGTACACCAGGGGAAACCTGGTGTTTGAGCAGGGGTGTGTACATTTTGTAAATCCACTTTATCTCATTGAAGACTATGTTTTGTTTGCCTGTGACTCTAGCTGTTTGTTAAAGGGAATATACAAACGTTAAAGGGCTTGGCATATGAAATAATAATATGCAGGAAAAAAATGGGAATTTAAGATAGCAAAATATACACTTGTCTTTTAATAGTCTTGTAAAAGAAACACTTAATATTTGAAATAAAATTGACTTGTAAAGTAACACAACCATGCACAGTATTAGTTTAAAACATATAATAATATCAATGTTGCATGATATGTTATTAATTGATGGTGAAATAAATATACTTACAGCAAGAGTTTTACAGATTAAGCATACAGCACAATCCTCAGTACAGGTTGCAAGTAAAGGGACAGAGTGAGACAAACAAAAATATTCACTCATCTCATTTCAATTGATAAATGCAGCACATTGTAAAAGTATTGGGCTGAATGAATAAAGTTGCTCAAATGAGAAGAAAACAATTCTTAAAGGGTCATGCTTTGTCAAAGGTATTGAGTATATATCCTAATATTCTTCTCATCCCTTCACATAATAAAGAACATCTTACCTTCCTCATAGCCCCAGTCCAGCTCATCTTTCCTTGGATTTTTATTTGATTCCTCATTCACTTTGTCAGCCATGCTGTTTGGCAGTCAGCTCACTCTGGACGGAAACCAGTCTGTACTTCCAGTTCACTCCCTGTCACACTCTTCACTTGGACGTAGAGTGAAGTCTTTGTCTCTGTAGTCCCCTTGATGGATTCCCGGCTACAGCCTAACCTGTCTTAATCTTTTATTTCTGCCTAATGTATACAGAGCTGTGGTTCTCTACGTTTTCCTTTACTCTGTACGCTCCTCCCCCGCCCCACCCCCTTTCTGTGTTGCTTACTGTCATCCCCCTCTCCCTTTCTCTGCAGGTGCTCACACTCACTTTGGCTTCTTTCCAACATATATTTCATTCCCCCCACAACTTGAGCTTTCTTTAGGGAACTCTTATAATAAACCTGTATGACAGATTACTATGTAACTGCTGTGTTTTTCTTATATTGCTTATGTTTCACTGTGCTACGTGTGTGTGTGTGAGTGTTGGGAAGCTGGTAGGAAGGTCATACTGGTGTGTTTCTTTTGGAGGCCATAGAAAGGCGCTCCCTTGAGCAAAAAGGCAGAGGTGGCTGAGAAAACAACTGTTGGCAAAAGAAAGTACGAGGCCAAATTGTTGTTGTTTATCTCTTATGCCATCGTGATGGTCAGAACTGTTTTCAAGGAAACTTTATTGAGCTATTATACTTTAGGATCAAAGAAGACAACTTCATAAAAGTAATTGGCTCCAACCCCATATTTTTTTCTTTTCTTACTCCATATCCTCCAGGACACTGATGTTAATTGCCCTAGATTCCTTATAAAGAAATTGTCTTTGGAATGCAGGCGAAATCCCTTGTTTCCAACTTGTGGATGTGAAAGCAGGACAGTCAGTCTACTTTCTGTGTCTGTGATATACATCTGATTTTACTCAAGTCATGAGATCAGAAGCAGAGTTACATAACTTTAGAAACCATCCATCCATCCATTTTCTATACCGTTTGTCCTCATTAGGGTCACGGGTGAGCTGCAGCCTATTCCAGCTGATTTAGAGGAAGAGGGAGCGTACACTTTGGACTAGTCGCCAGCCAATCACAGGGCACATCAGTTGTACTGCATAAACAACCTTTTACAGTTTTCAATGAACCCAACATGCATATTTTTAGAATGTGTTGGGGTTGGGGTGGGGGTGGGGGTGGGGGTGGGGGTGGGGGGGTGTCAGAGTACATGGAGAAAACCCATGCAAATACAGAAAAAACCTACAAACTCCACACCGAAAGGGTTCAAACCCATAGAACTGGGTACTGACTGACCCACTTTTGAAACCATGGATGAAAATTTATCTTTGACTGAGGGAAATAGGATTATGAAATTATATTAATAAACAATATATTGATAGGTTTCAAATGCATCATCATTCATTACTTAGTTGAACATTAGACTTCTGAATTTTATTGTAATTATTATTTTTATTATGGCTGATTGAATATAAAGAAAAATATATGTACAATGGAAATTGAATAAAGATTGCTTAACTTTTTTTTTTTTTTATCCATCCAAAAAGAACAGATTTAGTTGGTCATGTGAGCACTGCAGCTACAGGAAGTACAAATGTGAGAAAGAAAGATGGGCTGGAGGTCCAAATTCTATGCAAGTTTTTCCACACCGAATTCAGTCCACGCATGTCTTTATGGACCTTTGTGCACTGAGGCTCTGGGATAGAAAATGACCTTCTCCAAACTGTTCCCAGTTCCCAAATGTGTGCAAACAGTCTTGGCAAAATGAATACATAATTGAGACTCAGAGGGGAAAGAGAGGTCTATTCCAACTGACTCTAGTTTATGGAGTATACACTTGAGTTTATGTAGACTTTACTTCCATAGCCATGCCAATTTTCCACTTCTCAAACATGACACTTTACTCCGCTCTACAGGCAAAGGTTAGTCACTACACCTCAACTAAAGCAACAATTTAAATATTTGTTAATGTTTACGTGAGTGTCTTTAATTGTTGTGATAATTACTGGTAAAAGAAGGATGCTTATTTAAATGCATCATTTAATTTGTCCGGTCATGGTCAAACAATTTGGAAATCTTGGCAATGACAAAGATTTTATGTTTCACTCAAGTGAGAATAAGTGGTTGGGAAAATGGATGTATAGATGGATGCATGGATGGATGGATGGATGGCTTAACTGTTTCAAAAATTTAGAACGCTATAGTTTATTTTTAAGGAACATCTTAGCTAAAAGCTATGCTATGTATCATAACCAGAATCTGATGCATTATTATTATTATTATTATTATTGTTATTATTATTAAATATGTTGCTGTCTAAGATGTAGTACTTCATTTGCAAAGAGTTGCTGTTTGAAACCACAAGACCACTGTAGTTTCCGAGGACACGTGAAGTACAAATTGTGTAGCGTGGCGAGGGCGGGCCTAATGACGTCGAGTTGAGGCTCAGGCTGTTTATTGTCCCTTCTTCAGCGCCGACACAGAAAAACAGGCTAACACGCTGACAAGCAGCCTTTCCACGCAGTTTACGGTCGGGTTTACGAAGGTGTGATAGTCTGGACAGCTGACTGCGCAAATCGAGGGCCATGGCATACGCTTACCTCTTCAAATACATCATCATCGGAGACACAGGTAGGCTGCAACAAGCGAGACGAGATGTTAGCATGTAGCTAGCTGTTAGCATGGTGCTAGCGATCCATTTCCGCAGTGTTGGATGTCCAATGACGTGGTAAAAGCAGAAACGCAGAGGAGGGATGACAGTTCCCGTCCTACGCTGCTATCGCAGCAGCACAAGATTGTTTTTAAGAAGGAGTCATGTTCATCAAGTGAACAGATGTAAAATTATGTCAGTTTTTTTCCCCAAATAGTGGTAGCTGTTGACATTCGCCGAAACAATACGGGCCTCTGGTCTAATTGCGTCCAGGGTGGGGGTGTTAGCTGCAGCCAGCTAGCTCAGTGAACAGTCTAGCCAGCGTTTGGAGTTTAACCAAATATTACGCAAGCGACCATCACATTAGTAAACAACCATGCGTGGCATTGGGAATATAATGTGCTCGAAGTATCAACGTCTTTGACGTGCCAATAAACAAGAGCCAGCAGGAGGCCAGTTCGGAAAGCCAAGCCTCTAATATTCCATGAAATGGCGTACATCGGTTATTATTCTTAATCATGTTTACGGCGATTGTGTACTAGCGTCTCGGGCCTGTTACTGTATTTTCTTTCTATAGAGATCTTGCTCTCGTCGACGTCTGTGAGCGTGTACTACGTGGTTAAGCAATGATTTATGTTTGCATCTGGACAGTTACCTGCCCTCAGAGGACCGAGCCATTTCATTTGAATTGTGGAAGCAGCGTTATTTCTCCTGTCCTAATGTTTGGAGACACCAAGCTTATTCAAATGAAACAATTTACATTTGAGTGAAATGTCAATTAAAAGACGTACGAGATCAAACATACCGCCAGCTTTGAAAACAGGTCAGACAACAGGACCTGGCATAGTTCCTTTTACATTTGAAGTTATCTTAAGAAAAAGTGAATTTAGCTATTAGTTTAGGTAGACTTTTGTCACTATTGGTATCATATTTTAAGTAGCGATGTAAAAAATTAATCAATTAGTCACCAGTATATCATAAAATTAATCAACTATTTTGATAATTTATTGATCAATTAGAGTCATTGTTTATCTTAAAGTTGTCCAAGTCCTCTGATTTTAGCCTCTCAAAAATAAATATCAGATTTTTGTAGTCCTTCAGAAAAGAAGACTGACTATCTTTGAGTTAAATTAAAACAAGACATCCATCCATCCATCCATTTTCTTAAGCGCTTGTCCTCACAAGGGTCGCAGGGGGCGCTGGAGCCTATCCCAGCTGGCTCCGTGCAGTAGGTGGGGTACGCCCTGAACTGGTGACATGCATGTCTTTGGAATGTGGGAGGAAACCGGAGTACCCGGAGAAAACCCACACAAGCGCAGGGAGAACATGCAAACTCCACCCAGGAAGGCCGAAGCCCGGACTCAATCTCACGTTCTGTGCACTGGGAGGCGGATGTGTTAAACAGTCAGCCACCGTGCCGCCTAAAATAAGACAAATGGAGAAAAAAATAATCAGTTTTTACTGTGGAAAACAACCTCATTATTTTCCTATTTTCTATTACAAATCAGACCAGTCACTAAATCATAATCAATTATTGGAAAAATACTGTATGTCTTTAATAAATTTGATCTATTACAAACATATTTGAAGCCCAGAGTGTAACCTTCAGGAGTAGAGCTACTTGGTGGCCACGGTCACCTTTGTCATTCTCTGGCCACAACAGAATAAGGCAACAGCTACATAGTAAGAACATGCTCAAAAAACGGAAATTAATCGGTTACAGCTATGAGAGTGACAATATATCGATATCGCGATAAATCGTAATACTTTGTCTCCTAATAGATTATCAATACGCCTACGCAAGTATCGTGATATTTGAAGTTAATATACAGTCACTATAACGGCTTGTTCATTACTTATTGAGCAATTTCTTGGCAGGCCGCTAGGGGGAGCGCCTCATAAGAGTGGCGGGCAAATGTATGGAAGTCTTCAGTCGAAGAAGACTCATGAGCTTACTTTTACTAGTGTAGGACATTTATTATCTGTCCAGCAACTGACTCAGTTTTGCATACGTAACATTTTAAAACATATTTTATGGTTCGACTTTTTGAAGCACACAATTTCTGAGCAATATTAATATTGATTTAATTGGATTTCATTAAGTAATTTTATTTATTTACTTTTGCAATGTTACACAAAAAAATCATCACAGTTTATAAAATGAAACCATTCACTTTGTAATTGACTGACATGTTGCATGACAATAGTGTTTAAGAAAGACACAAATTTGTTCACAGAAAGTGGTCTCTGTTAAGAAGACATTTGTATTTGTTTAAAAAATATATACACTAAAGTACTCACTGTGAAGAAGACACCAGTTTGAATATTTTGTTACAGTGATAGTACAAAAATAAAAAAATGTTTTCAATGAAAAAACATACATTTATGTCTTGATTAGTTTTATCGTAGATTATCGTGGGTTTATTACCTGACCAATATATCGATAATCGTGGTATCATGAGAGAGTTATTGTGAGCCTTGAATCGCATATCGTATCGTATCGTATCGTATCGTATCGTGAGGTACCCAGAGGTTCCCAACCCTAGTTACAGCTGATGTCCGCCATGATGAGGAGCAGGGGTCGATATTAACGGTGGCCTGAAGGCCCGGGGCCACCACGTGAGACTGTTGGACCATCTTAAATTAGCTGTAAACTTCTAGGGCCAACTTATTATCTAGCCATTGGCAATTTTACGTACCCTTACGCCCTCTATTTATAGCAGCTGCAGTCTGTAATGAATTGCCTTAATACTTAATTAATGGTTGAGATATGAGCAAGTTATTTTTTTCACTTATGTTTCGAATCTGTCCTCAAAACGTGGTGTGTGGTGGTTGGCGTTGCGCTCCAATCACGGCAGATAAAAGCCTCTTTGCTTGTACCGGACATTGAGTTTGATGAGCTGTGTCACATTCTCAGCAATTAGTCTTGTATTTGTATTTATACATTTTATTAACAGCTGAGCAGTTAGCACACAATGCTACAATCCATTCAATCTTCGTGCCTTTCTTAAATTAAACAAATTCTCACATGGGGTATCGGCCCAAGGCTAGCGACATACAGGTACAGTGCTGTTTCTGGCAGGGCCACCACCCGAAAAGGCTTAACGTAGAAACCCTGATGCATCAAATTACTTTTCGTGTTTGACAGTTGCTGTGATGTTCTTTTATTTATTAAATGCTGTTATTTTATGCCAAATGTAACAGGCTGGTGGTTGAAAGCCTTTTTCACTACTTTAGCCAGTCTCCTCCCCTACTTGCTCCCGTTGCAACAAGTGCTGTTTGGTCATTCAGTGTGCCACAAAAAAAGGAATGCAGATGGGAAGGGAACAGTTAAAGCATTAGCTGGTGATTGGTTTATAACATAGGAATCGGATCTTGGAGCTTGCTTTGCCTTGAAGCCAGAAGATGTCCTTCCGCTTCTCCTTGTTCTGCTGCTGCCACGTAGAAGAAGTACTAGCTGCTGAGTAAAAACATTTTCCAGTTTGAAGGCAAAGCGAGCTTGAGAGGAAACAAATACTTTTTTTCCTGACTTGTTAAACAATAAACCCGATTTGTTAAATAATAAACACATAATACAAGATCATCCATCCATTATCTGAACCGCTGCCTTATCCTCACAAGGGTCGCGGGCGTGCTGGAGCAGATAAATCATTTTCAATTTCAAATTTTTAAACAAAAAACAGGAGCTGAGTCGTTCCCATTGAACGGGACAGCAGCATTTTAGCGGACGGAGGAAGGACGGCCTGTCTGTCCACAGTGATGTGAATGCTTGGAACTTGTCTGTATCTTAAACTGTGTGATGTTTGTCCCAAAAATAAATGCCCGTGCCTGCTGATCCACAGACATGCATTCAACAATTCACAAGCAGAATTGAATATTTACAAATGATAAGATCTGAGAAACAGAAAATTGTCTCAGAATTATTCACAGTGATGAATTTCAACACCAATATAGCCTCAAAGAACAAAATGTTCACATAAAAGCAAAACTTTTTAATGTCTTCTTTTAAAACTATATCAAAGGATTTGTGTTGTTCCGATACCAGAGGCCCCGATACTGCATTAAAACAGTGGTATTGTATCGGTGAGTACTAACAATGGCAGGACAGCTTTTTCATGTTAAGAAAAAAAAAACTTTGGTATCAATGCTGGGTATCGGTATCGGGGGCCAAAAAACGGTATCGGAACAACACTACAAATAATCGCCCTGTTTTGTCAGCCACTGCTTGTACAAAAACTTGCATGGATGTACAGTAGCCCGAAGTTGTGATCTTGTTCAGATTCAAACTAATTGAGCCTGATTTAACATAACCGCTGTGTGTTTCAGCCAAGTAGTGCGCTTAATTTTTGTCTCAATTACTTCCGGATGCGATTAGTTAACAACAATCAGTTTCCTGGAATCAATCAGTCAGTCGAGCTTTCTATCAGGAAATTCATAGCAAGAGTGGACTTAAACGTGGCTT
This sequence comes from Vanacampus margaritifer, assembly GCF_051991255.1. NCBI lineage: Eukaryota > Metazoa > Chordata > Actinopteri > Syngnathiformes > Syngnathidae > Vanacampus > Vanacampus margaritifer. Next base: position 30,845,072 of record NC_135433.1, read on the forward strand.
GCAAACTATGTTCATAATATTACCAGTTAAATTGGTCGATTTTGAATGAATGCAGGATGACAAATATTTCAACCTCTTGAATTCAACTGAGAAAGTTGGCTAGTATTCTTGCATTGTTTTATTGATTATGATTCTCATTATTGTGTATAAATCAAACATTGACCCTTTTGGCAATAAGGTGGAACATTTAATCTTTTTACTGATCTAAAATGTTCAAAACCTATGATGATGGTGATGATCTCTTTACATGTCTCATTTCAGGTGTCGGAAAGTCATGCCTACTACTACAGTTCACAGACAAGCGGTTTCAGCCTGTTCACGACCTCACTATTGGTAAGACAGTCTGCCTTTAAAACATACATTTGCAGTAAAGAAAAGTGGAATTGATGGATGCTATTCACTATCACTGAGATACACTAATCTAGAAAATATTTGTCATTCTTGTAAAAAAAAGTATGCAGACCAGTGTTTTTATTTTTTTCCAGCCCTATTTATGTTATTTGGGGGGGTGTCGTTAAAAATGTATTGCCATGTAATTTGATAAGTGAGGGGAAAAACACTATTTTGAAGAAACAATGGAGTTAGCTGATCTTAGACTTTGAAATAAAAACATATAAATGTCAATTCAGTGTAACCTTCAGGAATATTTATTCCAGAGCTGTTAACAGAAATAAAGAGAGCATCTACGTTGGCAGTGAACACAGCAAGGCTTCTCAATGGGCCTAACAATAGCGTCACATCCAGATGCACTCACTACAACACTTAACAAAATGAAAGCATGAATATTAATTCAATGAATAAAAGCATTATTTTAGAACAATAGACAACAAACCATTTACTTCTTTTATAATTTTATGTCAAATGTCTTCGCTTCCTAAAAGCAGTTACACTTCATGTATGAAACGCATAGATCACACCTTTGCGCAATGTGAGAGAAAGCATATCTAAATGTTTGTTTGTGAAATGGGAGGGGCATTTGTCAGCCAAGTTTCGACTTACATACAGTGGGTAAGAAAATAATTCAAACTCTTTGTTTCATTGTCATTTGCTAAAATCGCAAAAGTTAATTTTATTCCTCAGTAAATGTGCACTTGGCACCCCATCTTGACAAAAAAAACCTGAAATGTTTGCATATTTATTAATAAAAGAAAAACTGAAATACCATATGGTCATAAGTATTCGGACACTTTGCTCAGTATTGGCACTTTCACCCTTTTGAGTTAGTACAGCCTAGGGAATGATGTAAGTCTTTCACACCTGGATTTTGGGACCCTCTAGCATTACTCTTTGCAGATCTTCTCCAGTTCCGTTAGGTTGGATGGTGAATGTTGGTGGACACTGGACAGCCATTTTCAGGTCTCTCCAAAGATGCTCAATTGGCTTTAGGCCAGGGCACAGGCTGGGCCAGTCAAGAATGGTCACAGAGGTTTTCCGAAGCCATTCCTTTTTTATTTTAGAAGTGTACTTCAGGTTATTGTCTTGTTGAAAGGAGAATCTCCCAGCCCAGTCTGAGGTCCTGAGCACTCTGGAAGAGGTTTTTTTTCCCAGGATAATTCTGTTTTTGGCCGTGCTCATCTTTCCTTCAGTTGCAACCAGTCGTTCTGTCCCTGCAACTGAAAAACTGTTTTATAAAGGCCACGGTGCTCTTAGGAACCTTGAGTCCTGCAGAAATTATTTTGTAGCCTTACCACCACTCTGTCTCTAAACTCAGTGGGCAGTTCCTTTGACCTCATGATTGTCATTTGCTCTGACATGCACTGTCCCGCAGGGTCTTTAAAGTCTTAGAAAGTTTAAAATTCAGGAACTGCCATTTTAGGCCTTAAATGTCTTTAAAAAAAAACACCCATATTTTCATCCCAGGTCTAAAATTTAATTTGCCCAAGTTTTAAATTCTTATATCAGCTCCGTCCATTCCGAGAACTGTCTATAGGGGGAAAAAATGTTGGATCATCAAAGAAAGCAAGTGATTTTCAACACTCGAGATTGGTGAATCATTTGTAAAATTAAAATACAAACATGTAGGGACGATTAATAGTGTTGATTTGAAAAATGTTAAATTGACCAAATTCTGATGTAAGGTATCGGCCCAAGGCTAGCGATATACAGGGCCAGTGCTGGTTCTGGCAGGGCCACCACCCAAAATGGCTTAACGTAGAACCCTGCATTACCTGCAGCATTATAGCACAGTGTCGGCCACTTGATTGCAATGTTGAATTTTTTTTTTCTGAAAGGAGTTTTGCCGTCGTGGAAGTGGCTGCGACAAGTGAAGTGAAGCAAAGCAAAGCCCCTCTCTGCGGTGTGCGCAAATCAAGCGCTTGTGTACACTCCGACAGTGAAACGCTAGTGAGTAAAGCGGGGCGTAACGCTCCCTTCACTTTTGGTGTAAATGTAGCATTATCATTATGTGGCTCAGTGAGCGCACTACCGCGTACCGTACCTTTTCAAGTTTTCATTTCCACCGAGTTTATGCAATTAATCAAAATGGGGAGTGTGGACGTGTTCCTGTAAAATGAGTAAATGTCAGTTTAACAAGTATTGGTTTGAAAGTACCAAGTTTTCCAGCTGGTTGGTAAAGGTAGCAGGTGATAGGCACTCAGCTCGTTGCAAAGTATGCCAAAAAATAAAGTTGGGGACTTTGGGCGTTGAAGGCCCTCGAGTCACACGTGAAAGCCGCAAAGCGCCAGCTTGCTATGACTATAAGTTGGTCTAAAAAAAAAAACTCATAATAGTCTAAAAAAGGTCTAACATTTAACTTGGTGATTGATTCCTGCAAGAACCCTGTAAATACTGTAGATAGGTGTGTGCCTTTTCTAATCAAGTCCAATTGGTTTAATTGAACACAGCTAGACTCCAATGAAGTAAAACCATCTTAAGGAAGATCAGAAGAAATGGACAGCATGTGAATTACATATAAGTAGGGGTCTTAACACTTATGACAATGTGATATTTCAGGGTTTCTTTTTTATTTATTTAACAAATTTGCAAAAATTTCAACGTTACATATCTGTTTTTTGTCTGTTAAGATGGGGTAAAAATGTCAACATTACATTTCTGCTTTGTTTCTGTTAAGGTGGGGTGCTGGATGTACATCACTGAGAAATAAAATTAACTTATTCGATTTTAGCAAATGGCTGCAATGAAACAGAGTGACAATTTTAAAGGGATAGGAAAACTTTACGTACCTACTACACAGGCAGAAATCCATAAAATAGAGTGCCCTCCATAATTATTGGCACCTCTGGTAAAGATGTGTTAAAAGCCTTGAAGTCAATTTTTAATGGCAAAAGCACACTCTCATACTGGAATTTGTAGAAATGGTTCACCAGACACAAAATCAAGCTCCTCCCACGGCCATCTCGGTCCCCAGACCTCAACCCTATTGAAAACCTGAGGAGTAAGCTAAAGAGGAGAGAGCAGAGGAGATGACCCTGGTCGCTGTTCGATGAGCCCTCTTTCTCTATAATGCCTTCTTGTGGAAACATTATAGGATAAGATAGTTTTGGGCAAAAGGGGGTTGTACAGAGTATTAACATCACAGCTGCTAATAATTGTGGCACCAATGATCTGATGTAAAATAATTATTTCTTAATGTGGGCTGGATAAATACACTTGAATTTTTTTCTTAACTCATTTGCTCCCCAAAGGTTAAAATCTGTCCTCTTTTAAATGTTTTAAGTGTCCCAAAGACGTATTTATATGTCCATCCATCAATTTTCTTAACCGCTTTTCCTCACAAGGGTCGCGGGGGGCGCTGGAGCCTATCCCAGCTGGCTTCGGGCAGAAGGCGGGGTACACCCTGGACTGGTTGCATATTTATATGTAAAAAAAAAAAAAGTTTTTATGCTAGAGCATACAGAAGGCTTTGATGCAGCCTCTCAACTGCAGAGAACGGTTGAGGAAATGGTAATTATCACAAAAACAGCCAGCAGGTGGCCGCAGAGCTCAACCAGGGCCATGTTGAAAAAAGCTAATTTACCCACAGTTCTATACAGATTTGTGAATAATGATGAAACTTAGCTATATTCTAATGCTAATTGCTGTAAAACTGAATTGGATAGAAATGTACTTTTTTTGGGAAAGAAGAGACTCTAATCTTTCCATGTTTTTATAGCAATAGAAAATAACATTCTGTGGGCCTTTCAAAATCAGTTACAATCCAGTAAAACAGCTGGAAGCCAACAGGATTGCTTCAGTGAAAATGGCTGGGAGTGAATGAGTTAATTTTGGTTGTATTTAAAAGTACAGAATTTATTAAAAGCTAAAGAACACATGTTAACCAGGAATGCCAATAAATATAGAGCGCAGTGTATCTAGTGTTTATTTATTTATTCATTGCTAACTAATTTCTCTTATTCCTAAATGCAGGGGTAGAGTTTGGAGCAAGGATGATCACAATAGATGGCAAACAGATCAAACTGCAGATCTGGGATACGGTAAAGTGTATATAGTTTTTAATTCTGTTGTCTGGATTTGGATGAATTAAAATAATAGTTTTGCACATAACAAAATGAGTGTTTTTGATAGTGTCTACTATTTATGTGAAGAGTATATCTACACTCAATTAAGTGTTGAATTTGCATCTTACACTTGTAATAGAACATTAATAAGTCATTATGAATAATACTGTAAACATTCTTAGGTATTAAGAATATACTTATTACTGAACTTTACAGTGCTATACAATTAACTTATTTAGCTACCAAAATGGCCAAATATAAATTAATTATTACTTGAGTATTAATCAAAACTAAGATCTGCTATTATAAATGCAGATTTGTTTATATACTTGAATTTCATTCAAAAAAATTTTTTTAGGACTGCCTCAATTTTTCTGTGTAGTGTGCAATATGCACATAATCTGACCAGCAGGGTGCGCCAGAACTCTATTAGAAATGTTGCAGGCCTGTAAAAAACTGTGTTGAGCAGACAAGCAGTGATGTCAGTTGTGATGACACATCTCAGCCAGCTGCAGACGCACATAAAGACGAGTTGAAACATGTGAACTGTAGTTCATGTGTTCTATGATTTAAAAGATTGACAGTCTGTTGTTTGTATCTGGATATGATATAACACCACTAACTTGTCAGTGTTGAGTAGTACTAGCTTAATGTGTTTCCTGGATGACTGTCTAACTGAATTTTTGCTTAGATTGACTCGTTAGTTCTCTGACTCGGTGGGTGAGTGCTTGCTTCATTCCACCACCAGACAGGCTGACAAAGTTGGATGACTGGTTGAGTGATTCAACCACTGCCTGCCTGTTGGCTTTAACAGCTGAGCTCTACGCAGTGCCCAACTGCAGCTGCTAGCACTGAGTGTGTTTTGTTTGTGTCTGTGGCCCAGATGAGACACAGGCAACATTGTGACTGTAAATTGGATGGAGACAGGGCATGAATAGACATGGCTCGGGGGGTGGTAACTGGTAAGAACACTTGTTGGTGAGCGGAGCGATGGAGGTGTAGTTAAGGAGAGAATGAAACCATGAGTGATGTAAGGAACAGATGGTGAAGGTGAGACAACGAAACAGGAATAAAATAAGGGGTGTAATATAAGTGAAAAAGATGATCTGGTGGCCTGTTCTTGAAATGTTATATCGATACTAGTTGATGGGAATTTTCTTATTTTTTATGAATGGAGAAATGGACGTTTTAACACATGCTCGGAGAGAAAGAAAGAAATTGTGAAAGATAGATGGAGCAAGCAAGAGAGGACTCCATTGTATCCAGTTACAGATGCTGCTCTGTCCCGTCTGCTCCACAACTGCCCAAAATCCTGGAGCTGGAGTTTGCTTGGGGAATCAGGACTGGACGAGCTAGTTGGTTATCATGACACACCGAAATCACCTAAAACCGTGTATTGTAGGACAAAATGGTCAGACTTCAACCGTATCAGTACAGTTAAAGTAAAACAAAACAATCAGCTATTGTAATCACTTGACCCAGTTTTGTTATTCAGAATTCAATTTCGCTTTATGAACATATGTATGTTTCTCTCTAGGCTGGTCAAGAGTCGTTCCGGTCCATCACCAGGTCTTACTACAGAGGAGCAGCAGGAGCGCTGCTTGTCTACGACATCACAAGGTAAGAGCAAGCCACAGACTCCGTTAACTGTCTGCACTCGTAAGATTAACACTTGTTGTGGAAGTCCTGTATTCACAGGGTTCATTAATGTAAAATATCAGGGTTGCCAAGTAACCCTGAACAGCGGCAGTGGCAGCAGAACCAAACAAGTGATTCACACAGGACCACCTTTTAATATGTCACAGTCCTGTATAAACAGAATCACAATCAAGTCACATTGAAGGAAAATTTTTATAGTCCCCTAGAGTTTTTTTATATATAAGCATTTAGGACCTTTTCATGACCTTTGGCCCGAAAGAAAAAAATTGGGTCAAGGTTTTCTCTTGATTGGACTTTGCCATCTGAAACCAGGAGGAATACTCCCCAAAAAATGTGTCATTTTCTTCGAGCGATATGTACCAACCAGTCCCTTGATGATTACGTGTGTTAATACAAAATAAAGTGTAAGGACCATTTTGCCGTGTTTATGGTCGTCATTAACAGTTTGTTGTCTCAATTAAAGAAACACTACAATACAATACATATAAATAGATATAAACATTACATAAAAATTCTGCTTGTTTGTTTTCACATTTCAGTCAAGATTGGTGAATTTTTTAACGTTGAACTCAGGAAATGTTGAAATGAGTTATTTTATAGAAAACAGCAAAAACAGTTGAGTACATCCCCTTGGGGGCCACCAGCCTGAGAGCAAACCCAGGAGCCCGGAGCGCCCCTCAACATGGCCCGTGCCCCAAACCCAACGCAGGAGAACGGAGCACAGCTGGCCCACCAGGCACCCACACCCGCCACCCACCACAACCCAGCTCTCGCAGCACCCGGGCCCCCAGACCCCCTACCCAGCCACCCGTACCACCATCCGCCCCCTCAACAAGCTGCCACCCAGCCCCACCAGCATCTCAAACCCGACCCCCAAATCCCGGGGGCCCTCCCGTACTCAGGAATCGGTGCCAGAGAGGGGCCGGAGCAGCTGAATATCAAGGGCACCCGCGCCCACCCTACCTCCAGCCGCGTGGTGGGACGGAAGGGGAGAAGGGAGCACCTGGGGACGGGTGGCACCCCCGGACGCCAAGCCCTGCGGGGAAAGGTCACGCCAGCATGCCTAGTGAAAACTAACCGTTACTGAGTTCGCAGATCGCCGACTGGCGAAATCTACCCCTACACTGGGTGTGTGGGTGTGGGTGGGTGTGGCATTAAAATTGGGAGCAGAGGGAAATGATAACCCCCGCTCCGATCCACCTGCTTCCCAGAAATGTGTTTGTGGATACCAAGGTTTTCTAACAAATCTCTTGATTGGTACTGTAGCTTTGAATGTGTCATGCTCTGATCAAGTCATGTTCCACTTTTTATTTCAGGAGGGACACCTTTAACCACTTGACGACCTGGTTAGAGGATGCTCGCCAACATTCCAACTCCAATATGGTCATTATGCTCATTGGCAACAAGAGGTTTGTTTTTGTTTTGGGAAGAGATAGAGTGCATGTTTGAAGGATTTTGCCATTAACCCTATGTAACGGGAGCATTTGCTTATAAAAGGTGCTAGTGGAAATATAGGTCATTCTAGATAACTTATCTACTGAGCCACATTGCAGACATTTTAAGATGAAAAAAAAAATCGAAATTTTAAATAAAGTGCTCTTTCACAACCCCATTGGTTCACTTTGCACCTAAAGTTAAGTAATGTGGTGTTTTGTAAGATAGATGTATGTCAAAAGAGAGCTTGTCAATGTAATTGCAGAGAATATTATTGTTGTGTGTACTTTAGTTGATAAGCTTTCTCATTACATTAAAAAGGGGAAGTTGCAACTCAGCTTGTCACTGACCAAATGCTGTTCAGATACACCCGCTTGTGTAGCTCCATGTCATACTCAGAGGCGCATAGTTGTTATTGGGTGGACTAAAAATCAAAAGAAATATCTGGTTTGTATTTGGGATTAGATGAAGATGGTGTGCACCCCAATGGAAAAAAAGTGTAATGAGAATCTCAACTGTTGACTGGCTGCATGGTTGCTTCCTCATTTAAAATGACTTATGACACCATTGCATGTTTGTACGTTTCAGTGACCTGGAGTCACGGAGAGAGGTAAAGAAAGAGGAAGGAGAAGCGTTTGCCAGAGAACACGGCCTCATATTTATGGAGACCTCAGCCAAGACTGCCTCAAATGTGGAGGAGGTAATAAAACACGTTCACAAGGAAGAAAATGTCCCTTAAACTTATTAAAAGATCAAAACCTTCTTTGTGCAGAAGTTTTAAACACGACTGTTGTATGCAATGGGACAACATTCAAAAAAATCCGAGTGACATTATCTGCTGTTTCACAGAGATTAGTCATGTTAACATGTGCTGTTGAAATGTTCTTTCCAACACAAAGACCCTCACAAAGCACTGGCATGAAAGCAAACGACATAACTTCCCAATTTGGTTTATGATGCCAAATTCAATGTAGTACAGATTGTCTAAAACAACTTGTTTTATTGCATGCATGTGTATATTTGACTAAATACTGACTCAAAATCAAAGCTTATAAATCGACAATAAATCGAATCAGATCACAACCTAAATAATCCAAATTGAATTGAAATTTCAACCAAAATAATTTAATTCTAATTCAATTGTGAGGTTCTTAATGCCCTGCCCTAGTATTTGGGCTACTTGAATTGATTAAATGTGCACGTTTGCAGATGAAAAACTCCTGAGTTGTAAACACTGTCAAAAATGCTTGTCCTCACAGATCTCTTTAATAGTTTCAATTCAACAAGTGTTTGGCCCCGTGATTTGCTATTGTTGTTTTGTTTGTGACATAATCAGACATTTCCTCCATTTCCATTAACAATGTCTGCACTTGCGTGGAAATGACAATATTGTTTTCAACTCACTTTTCAACTCAGCTCTGGTTTAAAATGTTTGTGTTTCAGCATCACAAATGCAGTTGAAACAAACAGTCAAATCCAATGCTTTTCAGTTGAAACGGGTGCGATGGAAATGAAAACATATGATTAAAAGCATGCTAACGACATATTATTGCTGCTAATGCAGGAATAGCCAATTTCTGAACAACCAAATCTACTAATCGTACGATATTACAGCAAGCTGTCCGGAGAGCTCCCAGCCTCAAGCTGTCTTAACCCATTTTAGCCGGGAGCGCATGACCACGTTTTTACCACTAGAGCTATTCTACCTTTTAAAATCGGGAAAGCGGATACGTCATTTTGTTTTGTTTTGATGAAATGCATCAGAATATACACGTGAGGGTGATTGATGTGGGTCTCGTAGCATTTGCTGGAATTTTATTCGAGCATTCATGACTGACGCAGATTCGCAGGAGTTATGAAATAGATGACGTGATAGACGGCTTGGCACACTGAGTACTTCGAACAAGTGGTACCAGTTGACAGTGACATATTATTAAGACATATGAGGATGTTAACAATTTCAATGGCTTTGAAACGAAATGGACGACGAATAACTACCACTTGATTTTCCGAGGTTGTTACAAGTGCGCACCAGTGTTTAAGGCAAATATACACGCAGATGCGGTTGTTTTGTTTTTTTTAATATACAGTATTGAAGGTTTATAATAAATACATAAAAAAGGTTTGTGTGTAAGCTCTCAAATGTTTTTGAAATTATGTTTCTATCTGCTTTAGGGACTGAGATATCAATTATTAAGTAGGCATTGACAATATTGTAGAATTTCCAGGAAAACTAGATTTTTGGGGAGGATTCCATAGTCACCTGTAGGTGTCAGAGACATGTTTTGGCAGGCACTTTAGGCATTAATGGGTTAAAGGGGAAGTCAGGTTAAAAAAATGTTCTCCCACTAGTCTAAACATGGCATTCTAATTAATATTACATATAAAGAACATGAATTAAACTGAAAAATCCACTTGTTTTTTATCCAACAAAAGGGGTGGCCATTTTGCCACTTGCTGAACTCTTAACCAATGTGATGACATTTTCAGTTGACACCAAGTAGCAAAATGGCCGCGGCCTTGAGATGGATAAAAACGGGTGTATTTTGATGCTTAATTCTTATTCCAAAATGGCAATATTAACCAGAATGCCGTGCTTAGACTAGTGGGGGTGCATAGAACAAATTAGTGTAAAGGACATTTCTGACTTGGCGTAAACTTTAAAGGCATTAAAAAAAAAAACATACTGTACTGTATTATGTCCTTTCTTGTGTGTGTGTTTTATGTGAAAACAATTATTTTAATATGAATACAAGATGGCTGATGTAGCATAGGTCAAAGATTCAGGGTTTGTGGCCCCCCCCCCCCCCCCTTTTTTTTTTTTTAAGGTCAACTGTGACACCTTTCTTTCCCATCACATGCACTGGTATACCTGTATTTACCAGGTAGATTATTTGTTGGTCAGTCACATGTGAACTCTTTATTCATCCATCCATTATCTGAACCGATTCTCCTTAATGGCAAAAATAGTTACATTTTGCACAATCATCCCCCAGAATTCAAAATGATTTACACTGACTTAAAATATCAAGGTCAGGAGCTATCCTGTCCAGAATCACGCCAGCATGATGGCACACAGTTAGCACTCTGCTCTGCCTTGTAGACACACCTCTGGTGTTGTGTGTAACAAATACACAGTATCGTCTGCTGGGACCCTTTTCTCACTTATCCAATCACATAAATAATCCCATCCTACACCCCATAGCATGCCAGCCCCAGGCTTGTGTGTGTGTTTACATAGATTTTTTTTTTCCCCTTTCACCCTATTCTCTCTCCTGTCCCACATACACACCCATACGCGCGCTGTCGAGTAGAGCTCTCAGGGGTTAAAGTGAGAAGGAGGGTGTGCTTGTGTGTGTGGTATGATTAATTTGTCTCATTAGTGTCCTCTGAATCCTCCTGATACCGCTCCTCTTCTCGGCTCCCTTCATCTGCACTCGCTCCATCCCTCCTCATCCACCGACGTCCATCATTTCCTCTTTATCCCCCTCCCCCTTGCTTCCTCAAGCTACCCTTTTTTTTTCTTCCTTCCCCGTCATCAAGCTCCCCCTCCCCCTCTCTGTCCTTCCCACCATTCATGTCTTGGTCTTCTCCTCCTCCCCCTTTCTCCCTTGTTGCCATCAACCTCTTTCTCCAGCAGTATATCAGCCAGTTAAAAGTTCATACATATTCATAGCCTTCACCCGCCTCCTCTGCCCAACACCGAACAGCCAATCGGTGTCGAGGGTTTGCCATCACACTGTGGGTGGACACTGGGTTGATGGAAGGAGACATTTCTGTAAGCATCCTCTCCTCATCTTTGTCCATTTTCCTCTTCCCTGTCATCCTTCCATTTGCCTCTTCACTTCTGCTCCTCCTTTTTGACATTGTCGAGTCCTCTCATCTTTCACCACATCCTCCTCAAACATGCTTTTCTTCCTCACCTCTCTTCTCTTCATCCAGCCCATCTCCACGACACCTCTGAATTAAAGTCAGGGGAGTCGAAATAAGAAAAGAGGACAAAAGTGAACAGGAGTGCACTAGAGAGCACCCCATGGGCACCTTAGTCTATTTTTACAGGGTGCCAGATAGAAGTTCACAATATGATATATTATTCTTATGACTCTAAAGCCACTGCTTAGTGGAAAATATTGTGGTATTCACGATGACGGACAGGTGTCCTGGCAGTTGGCGAATGACAAATGACAGACCAACAAAATCCGTTGAGGTGCGGATCTTGTGCCATTTACTTGACTCGGTGAGCCATTTTCAGTAGTAAAAAGTTAACATTTTGTCTAATTTATGTGATAATTTCATCATTTTTCATGTACAATTAGTACCTTTTAAAAAATAAAAATAAAATTTGCACTTGCTGCCGACTGACAATGACATCACCTGTGCTGAGAAAGTAAGCTAATGAGCAATCATGGCGCAGTTTACTGACCAAACCCAGAAAACAGGTGAGCCATGATTGGTCGTTACCTACTTCCTTAGCGCAGGTGATGTCATCTTCAGTCAACAGCAAGTGGATGAATTCTTTTTTTAAAGTATGAATTGTACATGAAAAATAATGAAGTTATCAAATTAATTCTGGACAAAATATGAACTTTTCAATGCTGAAAATAGCCGAAAGAGTCAAATACCCCTTAAAAAAAAATTTTTTTCCAAAGTATGCTTCACGTCAATGTCCATCTGAATTTTGAAGCACCCTCCTGGCTAATTTAAGCTGATAATATTGCCCAAAAAATTCATTCAGCATTCATCCTGCTGCTTTTGTCAGTAGTCATATTAAGTAAATAGATTAAACTAAAGCTGAATGTCTTCAGGTAAAGCGCAGGTGGTGTTTTGTTGACGTCCCACTATTTATGGATCTGATTAAGATTTTAGCTTCACCTTTACAACACCGAAAGAGAATAGACTCAAAAATAGCAAGTAAAGTTTAGATTCCAGTTGCCATGCACAAAAACAAATACTGTCTTTATAATAACCAGCAGCAGTCCAATGTTATCCCAAACCATACTGTTCGCCGACCCACCTATTATTATTCTCACAACGACATTTGTAGGCCCACTCAATCTTCAAAGTTAGCAACTAATTGACTATCGTTCCATTTACCGGAGCAATCATGGAGTCTGTTTATTGGCATTGGTTTCAATGTTGGTCACACAAAAGGATTTGTGATCGTAAGCAATGAAAAAGGTTCAAATTTACTATTGTTATTCCTGACCGTTTTGAAACCAATCGGGAAGTAAAAATCAGTTCAACAAAATCTACGCCACAGGACAAGATTGTGTGTATGCGTGTACTCTTGTTAAATGCTGTAGGTCGACTGGGCCCAAACGGGAACACAGACTAACAAGTACAAGGCGAAATTACTTTCAAATGTCCTCCTTAAAAGGCCATATTACAAGCTTTTCAGCTGGAACCTTTACAATATTACATTTGAATGTTTCAGTAGGCAATTCACTGTTTTAGCAACCTGCATTAAAAAAAAGAATAAGAAATTATTGCATGTACGTGGATGGTATTAACGCCACAAGTATGATTCAAATGTGTAGGAAGTTTCAATATCCCACACATGACAAAAGTCTCTAAACGGCTGTCATTCCCTGAAGTGTGTGTGTGTGCGCACCTACCTGCGCCATTTCATGTAAATACTGTACAATGCTGCCAAGAGTCTTGTCATATGTCTGAATCTGTCACCAGCAGTTGATACACCTTTATAAGCAGTTTTACAAATTGCTTTAGTCTCTCATGTAGGGCTTGGCAATTAGTCTCAAAGTATTTGTGATTTCAATCTTGGCTTCTCACGATGATAAAAATACATGATTGAAGGAAAACGATGCTGTGTTTGCAAGTTCATGGGTTGTGAAAGCATTCTGAATGCATCTGTGATTCATTTTCTTCTGCCCTCCCTCAGTGTGCTTTAAGATGTTTATAGAAACCCCAGTTGAACTTTACCCTTTTCCTTTTTCCTGAGTTTGGTTGCATTTGGTGTAGAAACTTGAAATATCTCCTTTCATCGTCTTGTTGGCATCGGCAAGCTATAAATCTTTAGTACATCTCTTCTTTTCTGTCTCCATTTTAGGCCTTCATCAACACAGCCAAGGAGATTTATGAGAAGATCCAAGAAGGTGTTTTTGATATCAACAATGAGGTGAGACACACTGATCACTCCCCCCCCCCCCCCTTTTTCATCCTTTCCCCTCCTTCCAATGAGTTTTCTTTTGCTGGTTGGAGTTTTCCACTGTTGTGTGGTTTGCATGCTCCGATTCTTCACCTGGAAGGCAACCTCCCTTTACATCCTTTAGTGCATGCCAAACCAAACTTTCTACGTTCCGCTCTCCGCTTTTCAGTTTTACTCTCTTAATTCTTGAGATTTGTCTCTCTCTCAGCAGTTTGCCAGCTCATAAATTCCTCACACCCAACAAGGTCGCAGTCATTCACAAGAAAACAAACATTCATCCAGATAGCCAGCAGGCCAGTTTACCATCATCTAGTCAAACAGATGGTTATCTTTGTTGTGGATCAGTTGTCCAGACAGGAATGTTGGTATGTGTAATCAAGGGAAATCTGAAAATTGTGTGCAAAAATACCCTGGCAAGACTTTTCATGTTTCATGAAGATAGGCGATAAAACTATTACTCATTGTTCTTGTGTAATCACTGATACTGTGTTTTATTAGAGTTTAGGTGTGACATAGTTCCCTCTCGCTTGCTAATGCACATAATAGTTGGACTGGAGCTGAAGAATGATCAACTAACAAAACAAACTGTCATTTCCACACTGCTGCCTTTTTAAGATGGTCAAATTCAGATGACTAGTAGTATACTGTAACTTGATATTGAATGAACGAGAAGTACTATACATACCCTTTAACAGTGCTGTAAGATTTCTGTTTTTTTTTTTTTTTTTAATTATTGGTTGTTGTTTTTTTGCTAAGATAGGATGGTCAGTTCCAGAATGTAGTCCAATGCCCTATGCTTAACCTTATGGTTGTTGTGTGACATTGTTTGACAAGAACTCACATATGCATACTAGGGATGTTCGATACCACTTTTTTTTTTTTGACCGATACTCAAATCTTAAGTACTCACCGATACAAAGTGCCGATACCATTAGTACTTATGATACACAAAATTTCCCCAAAAATAATGACAGATTTTTTTTTAAGACATATATATCCCAACTATAGCAACTTTCACTAAAATTTAATGAAATGAATGGTATTTATATTCCTTCAATTTGCTCATCAAAGTCATTTTGCATAGAGCACACAATAAAATGAATTTTAAAAAATCGATAAATAAGATGAAAAAAATAATCCAGTGGCCAGAAAAAAAAGTCCCAATCAAAATATATATTTTTTTAAGGAATACAGTGAAGTGCAAAGAATTCAATTCAATACGTTAGGGCTTCAAGTAATTTAGTAATCTCTACAATGTTAAGAATTCCTTAAGTTGTTTAGTGTGTGATGTTTAATTATATCTTGTTTTGAAATCCATGCTTTTAATTTGGAAGGCCGTTCTATATAGGAATTAATATACATAAAACCCAAAGAGAAACGAAAAGCAACATTACAAATATATTGTAGTGTGTATAAGAGCTATATAATTAGCGACCGTTCTATTTTTTAGCACCGCAGCTCGGACGTCAACGAGGTAATAAAACATGGCGAAGTTACATGAGCTGCAAGCATATATGAACCACAGATGTAGGTGATATTACTCACAACAAGAGTACTTACTTCTTCTCAGAAATGCACACCGAAATGGCGCTGCTGGAAGTAGTGAAATGAACAATTGTTACCTCATAAGGAGACACACAGGAAACGAATGAGACGGAACAACCCCCCCAGTCTTTCTGACAGTTCCTGGCGAAAAATGTCCACAAGAGCGGGGCCCAATACCAGTACCTATACCATGAAATGTGGCCTGGTATTGGCCCATTCTTAACTGCTTTATCCTTTGAGTGGTGTGTCAGTAGCTACTGTACATAATAAGAATCAGTCTCAGGCAGTTGGCTCAGTGGACTCTTTCGCACATCGTACTTGCCAAAAATCCTTGTGAACATGCCCATTAATGCAGACCGAATGTGTTGTATCTAAACACAAAATGCATGCCAGTCTGCGCCCATGTCCACATACCTTGTATCAGCCAAACAGCAAGTCCAAGTGTTAGTCAGTTAGCCAGCCGTGAGTGGTTTTGTTAGGAACGGCAAGATGGAATGAAGGCAGGCCAGCCGGCCAAACCACATCAGCTGACTGGCTGCGAGAGAGAGAGAGAACGTGAGTGAGGGAAGCCCCACCAGAAATGTTGGCAGCCACTATGAGAAAACACTCACACACACATGGCCTTAGCTCAATAAACGTGATTTAAAGGCATACAGTGTTTCCCAGAGGCACGTCTGCTACTGAATGTAGGAGGGTGAGTTACGCTGGAAAGGAGCGAGATAAATATATTCAGGAGGAGTGCGCACGAGCCAGACCCACAGAGGGAAAGTCGGCACATTAATGGTAGGTGGAAGGGGGGCTTCAATTGAACAGATGAGAGCGGGACTTGAAAGAGCTACAATATGTCTCTCAGCCGTCCACCCACCTGCCTCTCGCTCGCTCTCGAAGGTTGCCTTTTTATTAGTGCCATTCATTTCTCATAGTATCTTTCAGAGCTGGCGTGTCCTCTGCAACACCTGTTGCTCCTTCGAGCCTGTGATCTAAGAGGAAACCTTGCAGTTGCTGCGTAGTAATCTCGCCATAAAAACAATGACACGGTCATTCGGCAAGCTTAGTTTTTCCCCCAGCTTTTTTCTGCCAGTGTTTTTTATTTTGTTTACATTGCTCACCTGGACACATTTAAGTTTCCTATCATTACTAACACAATTCCAATGAAGTTGGAACGTTGTGTTAAACATAAATAAAACAGAATTCAATGATTTTGCAAATCATGTTTAATTGAACATGCTCCAAAGACCAGCTATTTAATGCTCAAACTCATTATTTTTATTTATTTTTTTTTTTTTTAACAAATAATCATTAACTGATAATTTTATGGCTGCAACATGTGCCAAAAAAGCTGGGACAGGGTCATGTTTGCCACTGTGTTCTTTTAACAACATTCAGAAAATGCGTGGGAACTGAGGACACTAATTGTTGAAGCTTTGTAGACAGAATTCTTTCCCATTCTTGATTGATGAATAGCTTCAGCTGTTCAACAGTCCGGTGTCTCCCTTGTCGTATTTTACGCTTCATAATGCGGCATACATTTTCAATGGGAGACAGGTCTGGACTGCAGGCAGGACAGTCTAGTACCCGCACTCTTATAATTACGAAGTCACGCTGTGGTAACACGTGCAGAATGTGGTTTGGCATTTTCCTGCACAATTAAGCATATGGGCATCCATTAAAAAGATTTTGCTTGGATGGCAAAACCTGTATGTACCTTTGAGCATTAACGGTGGCTTCACACACAGCCCCATACCATCACAGATGCTGGCTTTTGAACTCTGCGTGCATAAAAGTCCGGATGGCTCTTTTCCTCTTTGACATTGGTTTTCTGAAGTGTTCCTGAGCCCATGTGGTGGTGATATCCTTAACACAATGATGTTGGTTTTTTGATGCAGTGCCGCCCTGACAGATCAAACGTCATAAGCATTCAATGTTGGTTTGCGGCTTACATGCACTGATTTCTCCAAATTCACTGAACCTTTTGATGATATTATGGACCGTAGATGATGAAATCCTTAAAATTCTTGCAATTGTACGTTGAGCAACATTGTCCTTAAGGTGTGAGTATTTTCTCACGCAGATGTGAACTTCGCCACATCTTTGCTTGTGAATGACTGAGCAATTCGAGGGAAACTCCTTTCATACGCAATCATGGCACCCACCTGTTCCAATTAGCCTGTTCACCTGTGGGATGTTCCAAACAGGAGTTTGATGAGCATTTCTTAACTTTCTCACTTTTTTTTTTTTTTTGCTACCTGTCGCAGCTTTTTTGGAATGTGTTGCTGCCATAAAATTCCATGACATGAACGTTTATCAGTTTGAACATAAAAATGTCTTGTTTTTGTAGTGTATTCAATTTAAATACAGATTGAACATGATCTGCAAAACACTGTATTCTGTTTTTTTCTTTGTTTAACACAACGTCCCAACTTCATTGGGATTGTATGATTGCTTTTCCCACCTTTTTACTGACCGAGTCCATGCTATAAGGGTGATGTTATGCAAGTCTCCATTTTGCTGCAGTCTTCCCAGAGGTGGCAAATTTAGGTCCAGAAAGTTAAAACAATGCCACAGTTTGGCTTTTAGCCTCAGGTGCTAGTTAGCTAACTTCCTAGCTAGCTCCCATGGTGCTTGTTTACCTACTAGGGAGCTAGCTAGCTACCACCAGTGGTTAAAGCTAAACTGTGGCATTGTTTTTATTTTCTGGACCTGGATTCACCACCTTTGAGTCTTCCCAACAATTATACCATACTGATGCTTTGAGTTTTTTTTTTTTTGCATGAATAATCATTCCATAAATTGTGAACCTTTATTGTGATGTTAGTCTCATTCTCGCTTTTTCCATTCAGGCTAACGGTATAAAGATTGGACCTCAGCACCCTACCACCAACTCGACACTGCCCGGTAGCCAGGGAGGCCAACAGGCTGGAGGTGGCTGCTGCTGAAGGCCCCAAAACAGACCTCTTCGTCCTCCTCCTTTAACCCCTGGGCCCTCTCCAAACACCCACCCCCACCCCCAACCCCACTTGCGTTTCTGCAGAACTGTGCAGGCTCAGTAACAGTTTGTTAACCTGTCTCTCTCCATCCTGTCATCCATCCATCCCTTTGTGTCTTCCTTGCTTTCTGTCTCTCAGACCAATCTTTTTTTTTTTTTTTTTTTTGCTAAATCATACCTGAGAGGCTCATGGCAGTATCCTATGAGCTCAAACCGTACAAGAATGGTGTCTAGCTTGACCTCACTAAATTCTAAAGTTCACATTTTCCTTGAGAAGATGCATTGGTTTTAACTGTTTGTTTTAAAAATGACACCAAGAGGATGATGATGATAAGCTGTATTGGTGATGGTGGTAGTGAATTTGTCCAGCCATAGGCACGCCTGTGGGTAGAGAGAGAGAGAAAAAAAACACCATCTGACACTGACTGACTGTATGGAATAATAAACCATGTGTTGCCTATACACGCACATCTCCACAAGTTTTTCAAGAAAACCATGCAGCACATTGGTAGCAAGGCATGTTTGTACATGTAGTGCCTGCGTGTATAGGGATGATATAGGCATTCCAATGAAGTCAGTCTTTGAAGTCACTACCCTCTGCTCATAAAACAGTTTCTTTTTTTCCTTTCTTTGTCTTCATGTCAACTTGCAGGTGAGATGTATTTAATGAACACTAAACAATTGTGTGGCTGTTTTAAATTGTCCTGGGGAGAGAATAAAAGACCAAACTGTCGAGTGAGAATGAATCCTTTTGGAATGGTAGGAAAATGAAGAAAGTTAAAGAAACGTCAAAGGGAAGTGGCTGTCATGAAGTTGAGAATCAAACAAAAAAAGGAACTGATTGGAAATGTTTTGTTTACTGTATTTATCAGGCGCTATTTTGTGTACTGTATATATGGCTCTTTCGATTTCTGTAGCTTCTTTGGCTGTTAAAGCGTGACATTTGGCAAGTTGTGGTCGTCACTAGTGCTTTATAAGAATTTAAAAAATATATTAAAAAAAGCGCAACCTTTCTGACCTTCTGGACTTTCAACAATTTTCATTTAAACCCAAATGCTCACCAACCCTGTTGAAAGTGGTTGCTGATGCCCTTTTCTTTTAAATGACAAGTATGAATGCTAAACGGCATTTAACAAGATCATGTAGAGTCCCTGGTAGAGAATCGACTCAAATGTCAAGGCATCTCCTTTTTAAGAAAGCTTCGACTCCCGCCATCAAACAGTTTGCAGATATATAGCGTGTTGTTTAGCGCTTGATCACTGACTGCTGCAATGTTTTTTTGCTTGGCAATGTAATTTGCATCATTTTACTGTTTTGATCATTGTTTACGTATTAAGTTCATATTTCCCCATGCATCCCTACTGCACCTTGCTCTTCCTCTGACTGTGTGGTAACATTAGTTGTTTTTTTTTTATTGCCAAAAGCAGCATGTTTACCTGTGTTTCGTTCAATAAAGTGTGTGTGTGTGTGTGTGAGAGAGGGGCAAATATCACTCCATTATGATGTCACATCGGGATCAGCTGTCTGCCTTAACGCCACCCCCTTGAGAGATTTGGACAGTTGCTAGAATGAAGTCGCTGCAAACCTGCTTTACCACAAACTTGCGAGATTCAGATGTATTACATTCGACATGCATTGTGGGGAGTGTTGGAGCGTTTGATTTAAGTCCTCATCAATTACTTTCCGCCCACCCGTTAAACGCCCTGTGCACACACACATGCCCTGCATACACTATATAATGCATACGTACATATAGTCTGTCTGAGCAATGTTTTAACTCCTGTATAGATGTGGGGATCTCTCTTTTTTTGGGGGTCATTTGAGATATATGACTGATATTAATCACAAGTCAATTGAGGATTATTCTTTGTAAAGGAACATGTAGTGCGTGTGTGTGCGCGCGCACTCAAGTGAGTTTGTGTGGACAAACAGACTGACAGTGGTTACAGGGGGAGGATCAAGCTAAACCTGATGCATCTATTTATCTATCTATGGATTGATCTATCTTATCTGTGTTCCCCCTTCTCTTCCCCTTTCAATCTTCATCTTCCTGCTTCTCCTCTTTCCCCCAAAAGTTATTTGTTGTGTTTGTTCTTTGGAAGAAAATACAATAAAAAATGAAGAAAAAACAATGCTATCACAATAAACTATAATAAAACATTCTAAACTCAACATGCCACTTTTTATGTGATAATGGAAAAATATAGTGTTCTTTCAAAAAAACGTTGCTGTTTTTTCTCCCCCTGTATCTGTTTCTTGCACTGATGATTATATTGGTTTGGCATTGTTTAACAATTAGCAAGTAGTGAATGTTTTTTTGTGCCCTGTGATTGACTGGCGACTAGTCCAGGTTGTACCCTGCCTCTAACTCAGTCAGCCGAAATAGGCGAATGACAAGAAAAACATTTTTGGAATTTTCTTTAGAGTGGTTAAGATGAGGACGTAATTGCATTTTACGATTTATGTTTGAGTTTACTTTTATGTAATTTTGCTCATCAGCTAATCTCTCACACTAAACCAATAGGGGGCATCTTATTGCTTGGAATTCATGATTGTTGTGAGTTACGGATAAAGTTTTTGTGTAAACACTAAACTCTTGTGCGTCGCTGGCGTATGTTGTTATTATTATTTTACAAATGCAAATTGGTTGTTAGCTGCATATATATTAATTCCAGAACTACTGAACATGTTTGACTGAAGGTGCTACTTCAGGGTACATATAGAGACAGACAAACATTCCGACCAAGTGGGAACCTAAATCTTGTTTTGTTTTTGTTTTATTCATTTTTTCCTTTCGGACCCATTATTACAGGTTACATCGATCACATCATTTGCAACATTGACAACCGGAAGAAGGGCTGACGGGTAGAAGCCAATCTAAATCTTATTACCTACATGGAAGTCAAGTGAGTGAACCACTACATTGACTTTATGGGAGGAAACAATTCTACATGAATTAGAAACAGTCAGGTTGAATCAAAATGTATTGCAAAAAGGGTGACAAACTAAAGTGTAAAAAATGTCATTTAAACAGTGGGGGCTCGCAAGTCCTAAAAATCTCGGCGCATTTTTTTGTTTTGTTTTAAGCTTTCTGCATTAATTCATATTTTCCATTCAACTGGCATAGTCTTATTTAGAACCTATACAGTTCGCTTGATGCTGGCTAATTGTTAATTTGTGGCGGATGCAGTGTAATCTGTTTCAACGTTGCTTTCTTCAAGATAATTAACATAAAACGTCGTCCACGTACTTTTGTTTCCCACTACTGAGCGAATAACAGAGCGTCACACGGGCTTGACAGGGTCAGTGACCGCGCACGCTGCCTGTTTATCTGTATGAGAGGTCCTCGGGAGCGCGCACCCCCTGGCCGAGGAAGGTGAGTGTCTGGAGGGGAGGACTCGGCAACGCGACCGACCAGCCGAGGGATCGATCGGATTAAACTCGATTTGGGTGAAATTATCACAAAGGAGAGAAGCGCCACGCGCACTCGTCGACGACGTCGCAGATGCAAGACCCACCGGAGATATATTTCATGAAAAACATTCAACTTTTTTCTCATTCTGTTTATTGAAAGCCAGAAAGGACCTCGGTGATCTTTTCCCCCCCTTGAGCAAACGGAGATACTAACGAGGAGTTGATTTGATAAAAAAAAAAAAAGAGAAAAAGAAGAAGCCTGAAGTGATCAAGCTTGCTGGGTAAGACTATTTTAAATTCTCACTTTTAATAAAAAAATATACATATACGTATATAGCGCATCGCCGACATTTAGTGTAGTAGTTACTGAAAACCCAGTATTTGTGAATTAGAAGCGTTTCCATTCGGCGAATGCCAAGTTTTTAGTACTTTTGAACGCAATCGCACTCACTGAGTGAGAGGGAGATCGGTGTTTGATTCGTGGATAACTCGTGGGAAATCGTATAATCCGGGCGACGAAGTGTATTCTCGCCCTGGTTTATTTCTCATTTAGGTCGAAAGTCGTTGAAGGTCTGTGTATCAGCCATGCCGACATGCTAACAATAGCAAATTTAGCTTTGCCACCCGCTAATCGCACACTCGCACACATACACACGCACACAAGCCACTTTCCGATAGTTACTTGGAAAGTGGAAAGCTTTTTTCCCCGGGACGGTAGGGTGAACCTCTCTTATCCTGTGTCCATTTCTCGTCGACTTGTTAAGTTTTTTCATTGAGAAAAATTTACTTGAGTGGAGTGGTGAAGTGTGGGTGTTAGCATAGTTAGCTAATTGTGTTGAGCTTTCAGAAGACACGAGGTGGCTCGAGCGTAGAGGTGAGTCACTGGCCGACTGAATGAGCCAATCTCCCAGGGAGCTTTCCGGCGAAGAAAACACCGTAGATAAATGCCAAAGTGGATTATGAGAACACATTCGTTTGCAGTTTGGCTCACACAAGTCCAATTTTCATCGAATTCGCGTCTATATTTGACGGGGACGATGTGAAGTGGCCGTAGCGGTCGCTACTTTTATTGGACGGTAGGGACAGAGGAGAGGAGGGGGAATTGTGAGGCCAGGCGGTCATCTATATTAACTGCGTGGTTCACGTTGTTTTATTTCATCTCTTGTCGATGTAATCGGCGTTAACAATACGCGAAAAGTATCATCGAGTGTTGTTATTCGCCCAAGTGTGGAGTATAGAGTTTTTGCACTTAAATAAAACCCTAAACTGTGTTCGTTTCTATGTTGGGAACGGCGTGCGAAACGCCACTGATGGGCTAATTAGCCTCGCTAGCCGCTGGAGGTTAGCCCAGTGCTAGGACACAGAAGTTCATATAGCGCGTTAGCCAGCCCTCATCTTCATTGTGTACTTATTAGCCCCCGAGCTAGTTACTAACCTGCTCGGGGCGGTTATTGGATGATGCTTCGCTCTTCGCCAACTAAAGTTTACTTGCCTTCGCATTTACTTTGGGTGAGTTAAACGAACCAAGTATGCCTGTCGATATTCGTGTTACTTTTCGTTATTTGTCTTCCGCGGCGAAACGCTGTTAAATTCCACCCGTCGACCAAGTTTGGGTATCACTACAGATACACTTGTTACTCGACATGAACGGGAGTAAACTGCGACTCCAAACACCTGCCGACACCCCAACGCTCCCCTGATGTTGTAATAAATCATTCAGCTAGTATGTATTTAGCACATTTTAGTCCACATTTTTGCGGTATTGTTTTATTTCGGATGCCGCTTGTGCTATCGTGCGCCCTCTTTTGCATTATGTTCTGTAATCACACAACTTGCGTAATGGTCAGCCTGGCGCTCGCGCAACTTTGCCTTAGCTTAAAAAAAAGTATCACCGAAATAAACGCTGCCGTTAAATATAACGCTAAAGTAAGGTTATCATAGCCCGACACACTCATTGTAAATGTGCCGCATGGTTGTTTTTTCGCCTCCTGTCTGTCGTCGAGCTTGGAGCTGCTACCCCCACTACCTTGTGTCTGTGAGCCAAGATGGCAGCTCGTCATGTTTAGCGGGCCACAGAGGGAGAGATAAGAGGCCCCGACCACACACACATACACACAACAGATGTTCACCGCCATGGCTCTTTCTCCCGGTTGCCTTTTCTTGTGGTTTGAATAGAGACCTTTTCAAACTACGACAGCTTTGGTTTGTTTGGGGGTTTGTTGTGCTGTGCTAAATGGAAACTTTGAGAAAAAGTTTACCATCTCCCATGTTATTTGCATATGTTATGGATACTTATCAAAGTTGTGATGGTGCCCTTGGAGTTTAGTTTGGTTGATTTCCCCTTACTTAAGATGTCTGTTTCTCGCATAGGGATAAGCTGCTCCAAAGCCACAAGTGTGAATATGAATTAACCTGTTAAAACCGCTGGAGCCAACTACACAAAAAAACACACTGACAAGCAGGGGGGGTAATTAAGACTTCATACAAACTTTGTTCTCAGCTCAACTTTATTTATAAAGCACTTTAAAACGACTATTGCTGCATACAAAGTGCTGTATGTGGAGTAAAAATTGATCATGCAACAAACATTCTAAACATTAGCATTTTAAATGAAAATTAATTCGGTCACTGGGGCTGGGCAATAAATCAAATTAATTTGAATAATCGTCATTCTGAAAATCGAATCGTTGAAAATTCGCAAAATCGAATTTGTCTTCTGGATTATTAAACGGTGTTGTTTTTAGGTTCTGTGAGTTGTAATTTTTGCTAACTATGAATGTTACGTTTATGCTAAAACTGATTTAGAGTCAGTATACATTATTGTTGTCTGAACATTTTGCACATGAATTTTTTTTAAAATAAATGAAACCTTTAAATAAATGCTTGTTGGGTTTGTTAGATAAAAATCGTAATCGTTCTGAATGACTGAGAAAATCTGGATTTAAATTTTTGGCCATATCGCTCAGCCCTAGCTGTCAGTCATAAACATTGTTAGATAGTGAATATTTTATTGATTATTCCATCGATTAATCTTATAATCAGATAATGTGATACACATGATGCAGTGACACATGAATTTGTCAACGCTTACGACGCATCTTAGAAGTGGTGAATGCTGGTCGGAGTCTGTCAAGTGTATTGTAGTGTACGTGTAAATATTGGTTGTTGGCCTCCCGGCAATTTCCAGCAAATGTTTTTTTAAATTATTAAAATATCTTGGACTAGGGGTGTGAATTGCCTAGTACCTGGCGATACGTATCACGATTCATAGGTCACGATTCAATTTGATACCGATTAATCCCGATACAAATCTATAAATTGATCATTGTGATTTTTTTCTTTAAACTCAAATTTAGAAAATACTAATCAGTAAACTTGTACATGTACACTGTAAGATTTGTATGTAAAATGTATTTATTTATCTGAAAAGTCAGGCTTATAACTGAGCCACTGCATTTAACAAATAGGTTGCAGTTTGAACAGCACTGAAATTAAACATTATGACTTAATGTTCCATTAATATAACATTCTTCCATGCTTAATGTGTGAATCCTAACCCTAAGTAAGATATTTTGTTGAATATTCCCTTGAAAATTGATGTTTAAAAATCAATTCTGTTGCACATCGAATCGATTCAAGAATTGCGCGCTGTAATATCGCAATATATTACCTAATCGTTTTTTTCTAACACCCCTAGCTTCGACCATTGCATTTTTGGGTCGACCAATTTTTGTGGTTCGCCCAACCGACTTGGTCGACTTTTTTCACAGTCCTAGTTAACACTATCACAACTACTGTGCTAAATGACGAATTAACTCCATCTTGATAAATCACATGATCGATGTCCGTCCGTCCTGCGGCTGCTGGGCCTGATACAATGAATGAAAAGGATCATATAAACGGCAGATTGGAATGGATCACGTCACATGTAAACAGGTGACCACTGACCAGAGATCTTCATTCGGAATGATTTCAGTCGGAATGACTAAAATGTCTCCAAGTAAAACTGGCTAATGTTAACATTCCGATTAGCGTCTAACTGCTAATGTTGAAGACTTGTGCCATATCATACAATGCGTAATTAAAGACCAGTTTCTTGGTGTCCTTATTTAGCGACTGAATATTATTTCGGCATGGTGTTGTGTTTATCTTGGTCGTCGAGAGGCCCCCACCACAACACGTGGGGGAAAAAAAACAAACGGCCACG
Organism: Vanacampus margaritifer; assembly: GCF_051991255.1. Classification (NCBI taxonomy): domain Eukaryota; kingdom Metazoa; phylum Chordata; class Actinopteri; order Syngnathiformes; family Syngnathidae; genus Vanacampus; species Vanacampus margaritifer. The sequence continues at coordinate 30,870,940 of NC_135433.1, forward strand.
AAATACCGTGGGCCGTAACGAGACAAGTTAGAAGACACACCACCGTGGACTTCGATGGTCAATTTAAAAATAAAAGCCTACCAACCCTATTTCATTGACGTGCAAATATTCCTTAGTCTTGGTAGCCATTTATTTTGGTTGGCCTTCAGCAGGCAGCGCGTGGTGGCTAGCTTGACCCGTCCTCGCACTTGAGCCGAATGAGTTATGGCTCAAAGATCCGTTGCACTATTACTTTGTAATTAAAACGTGCACTTGCGCCTAGCAAACTGATAATTCTTTATTTTTAACCTGCAAATGCTGTAAAGTTGACCGCATTTTGGGTAAATTGCTCGCAGTGTCGAGCCCTGCTGTCTGGTTGTCTTTTTCAGCATCCATCCGGTGTAACACTGCGTGGATGCACTCCTCTACTGCCCCCAACTGCTGAAATTGGAAATTTGAAGGGGCGGCGGCTGCGATTTAAGAATGGCGGGGCTCCGCCACTGAATGCATAGAACGGAAAGGCTGGAATATACATGTTAGGGTGACAGGGGCTTTGTAGCATGTCCTGGAATTTAATTCGAGCATTTATGGCTGACGCAGATTTGTGAGAGTTATGAAATAAATGACGCGATTGACGATGGCGCGGGAGGAATTTGAATCAGTGTAACGAGTAGACAGTGACATACTGTTAAAAAATATGCTTGTAGACAATGAGCATGGTGAAAATTCTCACTGCTTCGTAACGGAATGGGCGATGAATAATTACCACTTGATCCCCTGAGGTTATTACAACTGCACTCCAGTATTGAAGGCAAATATACCTGCAGATGCGACACAGTTGTTTTATTTATTTATTTTTTAAATATTGAAGGTTTATAATAAAAACACTTAAGTTTGTGTGAACGCCACCACAGGTGTAAGCTCTGAAATATTTTTGGATTTATCTGCTTCAGGAGCTTGAGATATCAGTGATTTAGTTGGCATTTTCAATATTTCGGCGGTGACTAAAATAAAAGTCACCTATAATTTAGAAGCATGTGTTGGCAGGTACTTTAGGCTTTAATGGGTCACAGCATGTTTATAGAATTTTTTTCCTGACTTTTCAAATTGTACAAGTTTTTTTTCTTTCTTCTAATCTTAGACAATAGTCATCCTTTTCAGTCCTGAGATTTAGCCGGCCAGGCTAGGGAGCCACCTGGGCTCCTTTCATGGGAAATTGAGACAATTTTCCAGTTAGCCTGGCCCTTTGATAAGAAATATGGTCATTTTTTTCAAGTCGCATTGTCACCAAACTGAAAATAATGCAGGGTTCTACGTTAAGCCTTTTTGGGTGGTGGCCAGAAACCAAATTGTGGTGGCTCTGCCAGGACAATGCAGCTCGGTCCCTGTATATCGCTGCCTTGGTCCGATACCTCACAATCACATATCATAATTTGGTCAATTGATTATAAAAAAAAAAATATATATATATATATATATATATATATATATATATATATATATATATATATATATACACTATTAGTCGGTCACACGTGTATGTTATATTTGACAATATGTTCACCAATAAGATAACTATAATAAGTAATAATAATAAAAATGAGTCCTATAGTAATAATAAAAGATAAGTGAAAAATATTTTATATTGTATGTTAAAAGTGTTGACTTCATCACATTTATTTATGAAATGTGTAAGGCCATTTGTATTTTCAACTTTGTGTTCATGTTGTATGGACAGCATGTAGAATACACAATAACATTAATTAAAAAACTTAATACATTAATAAAAGAAAAGAAAAATATCTAGCTTCCATAAAAAGTCCCATTCAAACTATATGGGTCTATAAGCATTTTCGAGGCAAGTGCAAGGAATGCTTTAAGTATGTTTAGGAGTACAGTATCTCACATTTATCTGGAGTTCATCACAACCTGTGGCGTCGCAGTTTGAACACCGGGTGGCAAACTGGTTTCCACCCACATAATGACATACTTCACTGAGACGCCCAAAGAAGAAAGTCACGGATGATGAATGAGTTTTAGCACCGTGCACTTGACTGATTAAATATAAATAGAAGACTGATTGCTGAGGATACTGCGCAGATAATCAAGCACAGACAGCGACCCCATCCCAAGTTGAAAGGACAGCAACGTGAAAAATCAACTTTTTGGAGTTTACAGGGTTTTTCCCGGGCTCAAAATGAGGCAGAGGTGGTATCATCCTGAATGATGGGGGACTACCGTTTAATGCTTGGCGATATGACGATATTTATCGTGAAGACGATAAAATAATTATCGTGTAATTTTATTCCTATCGTGTCTATCGTCATTTGTCACTTACAGCATAAAGAAAACAAAATAAGTGAGAGAGAACGCTTTGATGTGCAAAAGCATTCGTTCTGCGTTCTGGGTGATCGATTACACTTTTTTTTTTTTTTTACAAAGTTCTCGCTGGTACCACGTTTAAGTGAATCATGTCAAACTTTTAATGGCAAAACAGCTGACCTTTTAATGAGTCTCTAGGGAGAAAAAATAATGCTACATACTTAGCTAAACAGGAAGTGAGGTGATTGTTGCGACGATCCACATACGTCAACCGGGAGGAGGAAGATTAAACAATAGGCCTGATAAGCGATTCAGAAAATAAATGAATATACTAAAGTATATAAATGCCTTTCAGATCATTAAATAGGCCTATTTGTTTTCACACGGCAGTCCTGACTTTTTTGTTGTTGTTTTTTCCTCAATAGTGTTTTTATTCAAATCGTTTGCAAAACATACATTGCAAATCTACCGAGAATCGAACAGTCCTGAGTTTTGATTATAACTACTTATACACTAGATCTCATCTTTTTTTTTTTTTAACAATTTTTGTCTGAAACATTTTTTGTATCCCTTATCTAGATTCATAAATACATTTGTAAAAAACAATATGTCAGTGGTTACTGTGCCTCTTGTGAACATTTGATAATTTTATATAGCAGCCGTATTAGATGCATTTATCTTTTGATACAGATCTGTCATTGCTTAGTAGTCTAACAATATGCCCAATATAAAATACACCAACTCGGCACTGAACTAAAGCTAGCAATAACATAGCATTTATCATCCACTGATGCCATCACATTACAACAAAAGTTTAAATACTGTACTGTACTGTAAATGTAAAAAAACATAAATAGAAATTAAAATATGAATTTTCTGTTTTTGGATCTTGGGAACGGATTAATTGCATTTACATGATTTTCTATGAGAAAAAATGTTTCGGAGGTTAAAAAATTTGGACTTTGAACACTTCGCAGGAACAAATTATGTCCAAACTCCGAGGTACCACTGTATTCTGTAAATTCAACTGACTTTCAGTTTTTTACTGGCAACATATTTTAAGAGTTCCAATAAGAACACGATTATTATCATGTTAAAGCATTAATTCATTAAAACGGGTCTGCCATAACATTTCATGAGTGAGAAGTCTCGGCCACTGTTTTGCCCAGGATTAAAAATAAAAATTCCGTTGCATCAATGTTGTGAAGTGCTGGGTGTCAATTCTAATTTCCTCAATTGATTCGATTTCGGCTGATTTCAGTCTTTGCATGTTTTTTTTCTTTCCAAAATATTAAATGTATAAAAAAAAATGCTTTTTACAGGTTATTTAATATTTAGTTGTTGTTTTTTCAACATTTATTAGTATGATTGTCTCAATACATTCGACATACATATATGTAATCATTACTTTAGCATACTTTTATTTTCCTACATTCAAGTACAGTGTTAATGTTTGAACTCTGCATAATGTTGCAGTGACCTACAATAATAAATACAAGTGTATTTTAGGAATAAAACCTCTACCTTGTTTTTAAGAACACCTTGATCCACTATGCTATTGTATTAAGATTAAGATGCTGGTCCAAATGGTGGAACTTGTAGTGACGTTTTTTTTTGTGTCTGTATACCCCTATATTTTGCACATGTAATCTTAATACATACTCAACTCAACTTTATTTATAAAGCACTTTAAAAAACAAGCATTTCTCTTTACAAAGGGCTGTACATGGAACCGAAATTGGTCGTGCAGTAAAGATAAGCAAAACTTTACCCAAAAAGTTATTCCTCGCCAGGGGACGTTGCCAAGCGTCCTGGATTGCATGGTTTTTAGTTCGTCTGCTATCAGTGCCGTGTCATCCTTGTTTCCCTAGTATGTGAGCAGGTCCAGGCCAGGGGGTAATTCAAAGTTGTTTTACGCAACTCGGAGGCAATATAGTTACGTTTTGGTGCAGAAGCAGACACAATGTTTGCATTCTCATCCTTCCTCAGGTCGCGACAGAACGGCTTGCTTGTTAATGTTGCTAATGCTGCCATTGGCCTTGGAGTGATGTTGTTGACTATACTAATCGTGTGCGTCGCTGGCAGCTTTGAGAATTGTGGGATTACTGTATGCAATTTGCATACGGCCGTGTTTTGTTTTTTTTTGCGTACAGACACTTATGCCTGCTATAGCCAGGGTTGGGAGGGTTACTGTTAAAATGTAATCCGTTAGTTATAAGTTACCTGCTAAAAATGTAGTTAGTAACGTTATACAAGTACCATGATATTAAACTAATGTAACTGGATTACTTTTGGCGTAGCATGCCGCTGGACTCTCAGCTCAAACTTTCGCTTAGAGTAAATTCCAGAAAATACTGATCGCCATTTCCTCCTCCCGTCTGAGAAGCTTTTTCAAACTGCCGGCGTGTGGAGGACACAGTTCGTTTGTTCCCACCTCCCCGACATGTAGCAACGGTCCCACTCGCGCGGGCGTGCCCACTCTCTCTCTCGTTCTGTCCTCTCTCGTTCTTCTCTCTCTCGCCCTCTTTCGCACTCTCTCTCATAGTAGATATTGTAACCCCTCGAAGTAATCCTCATTTTTAATAAATGTACCTGTAATCTGATTACATGTTTTTTTCCCTGCAACTGTAATGGAATACAGTTAAATTTTTGGGGGTAATCTGATTACGTAACGGCGGTACATGTCTTCTGTTACTCCCCAAGCCTGGGTATAGCAATAATAATAATTTTGACAGACAAATTGGCCGTGGCGAGCGTGGGGAATATTTACGTCGCCACTCCCCCTTTCACCTAATCATTGGCGACATGGCAAACCCTGAATATATAAAAGAAAAGGTTCATGCTTGGAATAAAAAAAGAATAGTTTTTATAATTGTCTCTTGTTGAACTATTTATGGTGTTTTTGTTGCGGCCATTTTGTATGTTGTGGTCATCATGTGTAGAGGTTGACTGCCCAGTCAGCCGAGATGAAAAGCAGAGCTGTTGTTTTCCTCCATCACTTTCATCCTGTCATCTATCGCTCCACATCCACCCACCCACTCAGTCCTTCTGTCCACTGCCCATGTGCTCTCTTTTGTGTCTTTTTTTTCTCTCCTCATTCTTATGATTATCATATCTCCATCTTGCTCACGTGTCCACCCTCCGCACCCTCTCATTTCCAACCAAAAGGTTAGTGGGGGTCTTGAGCACCACAGTGACATTCAGAGCTGAGTGTCATTGCTGTCTCTGTCATCTCTCCCTCTTGTCACCATCCCCCACAATCACCCTCCTTCTCCTGCAGGGAAGACCTTCTGGACTGAATGCTGTGCCTAGAAGAGATGCTGGCATTAAGGGCTTTTCTGTGCGTGTGTTTTCTGCTTGTGTCTGACCCATATTTGTGCATGTCTCTTAATCTAGCCTTCACCTCTCCCAGTTTTGATGATTCCCATCCTGTTTTTCTTCCTCTTCCCTTAGCTTTCAAACATTCATGTGAAAGCATCTTACTAATAAAAGGCAGTAGCGAGGGACAAAACTGTACATTTTCTGGGAAATATGTGATCACAAGGGTGTCCATGATGGTCTTCTTAGCTGTCATCTATCTCTTTTATCTCCACTCATTTTTTTTAAAATCAGAAATGGTCACCTTGAGTGATGCATGCTGCTAATAAAAGGTTAAGCGCTCCTTGCTCAGTCAACATCCTGTTGTTCCAATAAGGCCCATAATGGTCGCAATGGGTTTGTTAAATAGATGGACATGAATATGTCTGAAGAGCACATGAGATGTGAAAGCTTGCTGTATAGATTTTCTATTGGTCGGTAAATATGGGTTTTTGTCTATAACCCCCCAAAAGTGAATGTGTGTAAAGGGTAGATGGAACCTGTGCTGAGACCTCACAATGCTTTTAAAGTGAATTGGTAAGTAAATGGGCTTTTGCCATGCAGGCAGGTGGGTTTGGAGCTTGGAAGTGGAACTAGCCCATCTCAGGGGGCCATATTTTGTCTCTTTGTCTCCCATTGGTCTGAAAGGTGGACACACAAACCGGTCTCCTTTTCTACATGCACTTCCCGAAATGGATAATTGATTGCATACATTTAAAGACAAATTCATGTTCTATATCGGTGTTTCTTTTAGTTTTTAATGGAAACTATGGAAACCAAAACCTGAAATGAGAACCAAGAAATTAAGGCAAGGCAAGACAACTTTATAAACACATTTCATTTACAGGGCAACTGAATGTGCGAGCTATCAAATCCTACTCAGAAACAAGCTCGATAATATTTAAGTTTAGGTTGCTGTAATTTGGATGAAAATCACTTTTATTCCAGTAAATGCAAATTACTAGTGTAATAACTCATTTGTAGGGATGCAGGAAAATTCAAAAATGTTTGGCCGAAACCGAAAACTCAACATGAGAAACGCTTGACCAAAAACCAAAATAAAATAAAAAACTGAAAGGAAGAAATGCATTTTTTTGTTTGTATTTAACTCTTTCACTGCCAGACGTTTTCAGAAACGGGTTGTTCCCAGTGCCAGCCGATTTAAACATTTTGACTGATCTTTCAAGGTCCACAGAAAATGTTGTGTTTGGACTATGGAAACACACATACTACCAAATGAAAGATTGGACTCTCATCTTTCATCAGAAAAAAAAAGTTTGTGTCTACCTTATTCCGTTCTTCAGTAATCAACAATAGAAAATGGTTACTTTCACCGAAATGCTCTGTTTTGAAACAAAAAGCGGAGAAAAACGGCTTTTTGTGAAACGATGTTATTTCATGCACTCTAGTGAATTGTACACTTCTTTTTGTCCATGAATGATGCCACAAACACCTAAATAGTGCTTTACTTCTGTAAAACGCTTTCGCCAACAATGAAAAAGTGTTTTTAGTTTGCAAAATACGTTTATTTCCATTCAACAGTGTAACAATTTGACAAAACAATTTCGCAAACTATTTACAAATGTGTGCAACTGTGGTACTACTTACATGGATGTAAGTAGTTTGGATGTTTCAAATACAGTTTTTCTTTTTGTAACGCTCTCCTGCGTGCAAGGAGACGCCGCTGGACTCGCACAACAGTTTACTTTCACTTTCGCATTTGTCCGTTTGAAACGTTACACTTTCTTGACGGCCTTTTTTCCGGGGAATAAATAGCAAGTAGCAGACTGTACACACTTCTCCGATGAATATGCATTGGACTCGGGGCACTCTCCGTCGTCCGATCGAATGTCCGCCTGTGCGTGCTCGATTGTGCTCCGCGTTTACGGCGCCGTCATAGCCGCCGCGTCAGCGGTTCCAATTTCGCCGTCAAGCTCGGATTCACCTTCATCATCATCGATGATGATCATCGTCGTCATCAATGTGCTCTTTTAGTGTTGGTCGATCGCTTTTGTCTAGTAAGTGTAGAGCTGCTTTGCAAATGGGCACCTTCTGTGTTTCCTCCTCAGCCATCTAGCTCCCCCCCACGTATTCTCCTGCCGCGTCAATGCTTTCCATCCACGGAGTCATCATCATCATCATCGATGATGATCATCGTTGTCATCAATGTGCTCTTTTTGGTCGATGCTTTTGTCTTTGAAATAAAACTGCTCGGGCGTGAGCTCCTCGCAAACCGGTCGCCATTTTTCTTTGTTTTCCATTCTGATCTCCTGCTCTAGCTCCGCCTCTACTGACGCCCACCCGATCTTGTCAAGACAGTCATCGCTGCCCTCTAGGGGCCAAAAATAGTCATTAGGCTAAAAAACCTGGTTAAAATTTTCAGCACATCTCCGGAAGGCTTCCCCCCACCCGTTTCAAAAAAATATATAAAAATTGGATGACGTCTTTTGACGTCATTGGCAGTGCTCCGTAGGTTTTTACTTGACGTCTTTAAACGTCAGTGGCAGTGAAAGAGTTAAGATTCTTTTTTTTTTTTAAATTAAATTTTATTTATTATAGCCTTTATGGCAATGAGTGTTTACTTACCTACAGTAATTTCTGGACTACAAGGCGCACCTGACTATAAGCCGCGCTAGCTAAATTTGGGGAATACTCGTGTTTGTTACACACATAAGCCCCACCCGACTGTAAGCCACATGTGTTTTATTGTTACAACGCCGGGTTTCCGCTACTTTCTTTTCCATAATGAGGGCGCAAATTTTCTCGCTCTCCTACTGTATTTGTGCTCTCTTGGTTTGTTTTGCTCTGCCTGACGCTCTTGCGTCCCCCTTGTGATCTGACGGATGAGCCGCACCTTTGTATTAGCCACAGGGTCGAATGAAAGTGAAAAAAGTAGCGGCTTGAAGGCCAGAAATTACTGTAACTAAAGTCAAGGCATTGCAAATGCATAAAGTAAAAGTACAAAATAAATAATGAATAAATTGAACTTTTATTGCATTTGAGGAAGGTGGGAAGTCAGATTTGTCCCACCCGGATTGTCCCAATTCCAACAATCACGTGTTACATGTACCTATGTCAAATAATTAAATTAAAGTAACTATGGGGTAGATGCCACTGACTTCCGTCACACACCAACGCCGTTTCTGGCCACTGTTGCGACACACCGCGTCCCAACACTCGCACCCCCACCCCTGCGCCAAACCCTGCACAACCGAGAGGCACAAGGACGGAAGCACAAGCAACCGGAAACAGCGCTAGTGTGTGACACCCGGAAGTAGGAAGTCCCGCTTCCTCCGTGTCATATACCCCATAAGTTAGGGTTTGACGATTATGGGAAAAATAATAATCACAATTATTTTGATTGTGATTGAAATCACGATTAAAACGATTATTCAATAATTCCAAAACTTTGGTTTTATTCAATTACTAAAGCTCAACTACTAATAAACTATCATTATAGCCTCGTGTCAATTCATCCCTGCACATTGGACATTTTATTATTGAACACTCTTTTTGATCTAATGTTCCTTCCTTGAATCCTTGAAAATTCAACATTAAGTAGAGTTTAAAAGAACAACATGAAGAAAAATTTGTAAGAAAATAAGAACATGCTAAAATAATAGTGTTTTTTAAAAAAAACAACTATAAAAACAAATATCCGCTGTTCTGTGTATTGGTCTCTTAGGGGCAGTGTGGGGACGTGCATGCAGGGAGTATACACTTACAATGAGAGAGAAGAAAGGTGTGATTGAGCTCTTTTAATATAACACATTTTTCACAGAGTGCGCATAATTTGTCCCTTTAGTGTTATGTTTCCTGTGTGTATGTGTTTCCACAGCATTTTTGGGTGAAAATTTGTTATTTGAAGGAATATCAGTCCCGAAGTTGATGCTACTTTCCTGTTAACATGTCAAAGTGATACTCCAATGACTTTAGTATTAGCCCTAGCGATGTTTGTAAAATGAAGCTTATTTTGTATTTAAATACATAGTGTGTGTAATTCTTCTTGTGTGTTTAGTTTTACAGTGAACTCCAACTGGGTGTCATTAAGGGGACAGCAGTATCACATACACTAAGCTCTTGCTACGCAAGCAACATGGTACATTCAGGGTACTTTCACAACATCGCAAACTTGTAAACACACCGCACCGTTCTGCACATCAATCGTTTTTCTTCTATTCTAGCGTTTTAAAGGACAACGACTCCAAAATCCAGTGTTTCCGTTCTATTCATTCAGCGGCGGGGCCCCACCGCTCCTAAATTTGAGCTGCTGCTCCTCCAAGCCAGCAAAGCAAAACAAAACAAAACAAAAAAATCCTTCGTGCTGAGCCAAACGACATTCCAGGGTCTGAGAACCAATGACTTCTTTAGCGTTCACATTCGGACCTCTTTCAAATCCCACCCTAACACTAACCCAACATTAGTCGCGATTAGTCGACTTATCGGAACATATGTAAATGGCAGTAATGGAGTATTGCGCCAACAAGCAGCTGCTCTTTATAAAACCATCATTAGTTTACATTTTGAATTCTTTAAAAGTTGTGTACAGATTAATAGTCCATCCATTTTCATAACTGCTTATTCCTCACAAGGGTCACGGGGGTGCTGGAGCCTATCCCAGCTGGCATTGCGCAGTAGGCGGGGTACACCCTGAACTGGTTGCCAGCCAATCACAGGACACACACAGACGAACAACCATTCACACTCGCAATCAAACCTAGGGACAATTTTAGAGTGTTCAATTAACTTGCCATGCATGTTTTCTCGGCTGGCCTGGGAACGCCTTGGGATCCTGCCTGAGGAGCTGGTTGAAGTGGCTGGGGAAAGGGAAGTCTGGGCTTCCCTGCTAAAGCTGCTGCCCCCGCGAAACGACCCCAGATGAGCGGTAGATAATGGATGGAGAGTGGTGAACTTTTACACATTGTGCCTATTTAACTACCAAAACGCAATTTTAAATCCAAATCAATACATTATACAGTACAGTGCCTGATGCTCTTGCGCTTCCTTTATAGTGCGCCAGCTTGTGATCTGATGGATATGCCGCACCTTTGTATTAGCCACAGGGTCGAATGCAAGTGAAAAAAGTAGCGGCTACTGTACATAACTCCACGTTTTCATTTATAGTTTTGATGCCTTCTGTGAGAATCTACAATGTCATGAAAAAGAAAATGCATTGCATGAAAAGGTGTGTCCAAACCTTTGGACTGTACTGTAAATAAGATGTGTCCTTGTATATATTGGTCTCTGAGGTGCAATGTGGTGTGTAAACTAGAATTGGGGTGTCATAAATTAAACGACTTAAAGCATGCTCAGGGAGGGCTGAGGCTGAATAACATAAAAATCGGATGATTGCTGCACAACTTAGCAATACAGTGCTTTCACAATGTAGGAAGTTGCAAACACACACACTCTGCCGTTTGGCATATTGAAGGGGAAGTCGAGGCAAATTTTTTCTTTACAATATGTCCAATGTGCCCCCCACTAGTCTAAACATGGCATTTTGATTATTATTGTTGTGGAATATGAATTAAGCAGCAAAATCCTCCTGTTTTTATCCATCTCAAGGGGGGAGGGGGCAGCCATTTTGCCTCTTGCTGTCGACTGAAAATGACATCAGTGCCTAAGGGCTCAGCTTGCAAACGTCACATGACCAAACCCAGAAAACAGGTGAGCCGTGATGCTCGTTAGCTAAAGTCACGCATTTTATGTCTCCATGTTGCCATTTGACCTCAGCTCCACTTCACAGTTATGACATAAAATATTTTTGACAATTTTGAATACAAAAAACGACTCCAAACCCTGGGCAGAATACAGGGTGAGATAATTCTGTCACTTGAAGAATACAACGCGCGTCCGACCGTCTGCAGCCACAGTTGATGTGGGGCAGATATAAGTTGTACCTCTTTATGCCCCTTTTCATTTCTTTTGTTTAAATAAACTAAATAAATGAAATTAAATCTTTCCCCATTGATTTTGATCGATGAAACGTAGTGACGTCAGTAGCGATTTTACAGGTTTAAACAACACTTTTGCGCGAGCCTGTTTTAGGCATTCAGTATCAAAGTGTGCAGAGTCGTCCAACAGGAGCTGTATAATACAATGTCAGTATATTTTATTTTTTTTTTTTTGCGTCTTTAATTAGTGATTGAACTTTATTTCAGGAAGTGTTGTTGAAATCCGTAGCAAAAGTTTGCAACTTAGGCTACGTTCACACTGCAGGTCTTAATGCTCAATTCCGATTCATTTTTGGGTGAAATCAAATTTTTTGAGTGAGTGTTCACATTACCTATTAATTGCGACCTCAGACTGTCTGCGCAGAAGAACAAACGTCACTCACAACACTGTGCTTGCGGAAGTACCGTAAATATGTATGGTCCAGTGTGTCAAGGCCGTGGACTTTTATACCATCTCATATCTACGGAGGAGTGATACGGGAGGAGGTAGAAATAATATTTTGTGAAAATGAGGCGAGCCTGTTCAAGCTCCTCATCTCATGGAGACCTCATGGAATTGGGCCGTTTCCACTGACATAAAGTCAGTTACAGGTCGCATTTGGGCAAAAAAAATCTGATCTGGGTCACATTTGCCTGCAGTGTGAACGTAGCCTTAGACACTGCAACCAAAGTGACTCAAAAAAATGAGTCAAGTCGGCCAGGCAGCGACATGACGCCGGGAACAACTTCAAAATAAAAGCGTCCAAGCCACGAATCTCAGCGTATTACTGCATTTTAAGATTTTATTTTAAAATTGGCCTAACCACTGACTGCGTGTTCTGCCATGGATAGTAGGGGTGGGAATCTTTGAATGGCTCATGACTCAATTCCGATTTGTGGGTGTGCGATTCGAATGATGTGCAAGAAATTGTAATGATCTACTCCAGTCTGACTCGCTAATGCCAATTAGCGCGCTACTCACTGCACTTTCATCACTCAAAAGAACGGCTCCACACTGCAAAAAAAAACCAACTTTTATTGGAATAACTTGATCGTGACCTTTTCCTTCTATTCTCTAATGTGGCTACACCTTAACAGTGTATTAGACCGCATAAAAAACACACTGCCCCGCAGTGGCCAAACTGGGTACAACACGAACAGCACTCCAAAGGCACACACAGGCAAAGGCAAGACAGTATAAAATAATTGAAATAAAATCGATTTTGGGACATTTAAAGTCGATTCTGAATCGTACTAAATGAGAATCAATTTTGTGGGCACACCCCTAATGGATAGCATGAACAATTAAGTTAACTAGTTTTGCTGACGGTCTTGACACACAGACAACTTAGGAAATGAGGTACTTAATTACATAAATTTGTAACATTAGGTATTAGAGAGGATTCTGCGGTGAACGAGTAGCCTAACGTGTTTTCTTAATAGTGCGCATGCATAAAAACACCCCCTTCCCTCCTCCGTGCTTTTTACGCAGGAAATGCCTGAATGAGAATATTTTGTGTTCGCTATTAATCATTTATTTAAAAAAAAAAAGATTTAGACATATTATTTATTTTTTACACTACTCCACTGTTCATACATAAGCTACACAACATAGGCTACTTACAAAACATTTGCTGTGTAGGAAAAGTTAGCGTCAATAAATAAACCGTTGAGCTGCATTGACGCTGGTGTCATTATACAACTTTACATGTTTAACAAGCTTCAAAAAGTATAGTTCTTACTCGAAAGGTAAACTGAAGTTAGCCGTTAAGCAGAAACTTAGTGACCAAAGCGTCCGTCTTTAGACCTCTCTGCTGCTTTAGTGCACGCAATCGCTGAAAAGATTCGCCCAAAATGACTTTTGTTTGGTTTTGCCCTTTCAGTCCTTGTTTGCGCTGTTCAGCAACCTCAAAAACAGTCTTTCTTTTATGGCCTGGTGGTCCTGCATCCTTCTCTGCCATTGTTGGTTAACTTTGAACACAGACGAGGCGCTACGCCGCCGCTGGTAAACACTGTTACGCTAGAGGCCTACGCAAACTGCGTACTCTGGGCACATTCGCAAGAAGTGTGATTGACAAGCCAGGAGCCAATCAATAACTAAGCCTCTTTGTTATTGAGTTGCTAGAATCTAACATTCCCCGCAACGTCCATAGTTTATGAATATATATATATATATATATATATATATATATATATATATATATATATATATATATATATATATATATATATATATATATATATATATATATATATATATTGTTAACCATAAGTACAAGTCTGTTACAGGTTGATAAAGCGATTTCTAAGTTAATCAAACAACTTAATTTGTACTAAAATCCTCTCTAATATCTCATATTGGAATGCAAGCACACACATCTTGGTACCAGTAACATGTTAAACATAAAACCAAAAGAAACAAATCTGATTCCATGTATAGTACGGTAGAACAATTTTGGCTAATTTTATATGGGGGGGGGGGGGGGGCGAAAGCACCTTATTCATGGCATTTTGCGGTATTAAGTTCACATTTGCATGCGTTGTATCCTCCTATTAACATTGAAGAAAAAACAAAAGAAACATAGATCAATGTACAGCAAAGAATAACTTTATGAATGGTGGGGTCCGACGGATTTCACAGCCAAATTTGCATATGCAGACAAGACACAGGAATCAAACACATGAGGGGAGTGGAGACGTTGGCGGGCCCAAGCATCTCCGCACAGAAATGTCCCGAACAAGACAAAGCAAAGTAAGAGGCCAGAATACAGTTGGGGGGGAGTCGTGGTCAAGGACCACCACACATTAACAGAAGTCCAGAGGCATTGATCCAGCATTTATTTTTGAGGGAAATCCGTCGGACCCTACCTTTTAACATGTTTTTTTTAATTCCGTAACAGAAAATATTTGAAGAGCATCAATTTGCCTAAAATTAAAAACCAGTAATGATCAGTGTTGGGAATAACAGTATTTAAACTAACGGCGTTAGGTAACTTTTTTTTTTTTCATAAACTGACTAATCAAACTAATTATTCTCCCCATATCTGGAATGCCGGTATCATTATTGTATGAGAAATGCGTTGCGTTACCATTTATTTAGTAGATTCAAGGCTTGAAGTAATCTTACAAGACGTTGTGCGGTGACTGGCCCTGAAAATGTCATTTGCGCACAGTTAGAGGCACTGTTGTTGTCGGACCTTGTCACAATAAAAGTGCCTTGACAGATGAAATGTATAGTGACTTTTATTTTGGAGGTACCACAGGAAGCGTGTAACGACGTGTCGTCCTTCCTTCTGGACCTTAAGGCTTAGCATATTTTAGCAAAGAGTCCACGTCCTTGCCTGGAACTGTCTTGACAACTTTGACAAGAGTGACATTAATCAAAAATAACAGTCGAGATTTGCTGAAAAGTGGCCGCCATGAGGAGCGATTTGTTGACAATCATGATCCACCAAAAGCCATGTTGCGATTCCACAAGTAACACAACAGCAATAAAGGATACCGGTAAGTCATAGCGACATGCTCACTTAGTGTAATTAATAAGAGTGTTAAACACGTAAAAAGTGTTGAAAAAAAAATGCTATCATTAAACATGTCTTTAAATGTGTAGAATTATAAACTGACGATATATCACCATACTCATTTGAAAATGTACAAAAGTATGTTTTTCAGAGAGATGAAGTGGAAGCTGATGATTTTGAGGAGTAAATGTAGTAGCAGTTATGGCAATGATTTTGGCCATGATAACATTAAGCACTGTATATTTTAATCCATCCATCCATTTTCGTAACCGTTTGTCTTGTATATTTTAATAGCATTGGCCATTTCTTTTATCTATTATTGATTATTTTAGGCCGCAACAATCACAAAAAATGTCCGCGAAATCCTGGAGGGACTGGCTAGGACTGTCAAATTACCTATAGATGACATATGTGCCACAAATCACCATATATCCAGTATTTATTTTATTTTTATGATTGCTGTAGTTAATTGGCAGTGGTAGAACATAATTACCACTCCAAATTTAATGAATGAATGAATGAATGACTGATTATTATTATTATTATTATTATATGTTGTGTCATATTATGGAGTGAGGCATTTGTGTGACATAAATACTCACAAAAATAAATGAAAACATCCTATATAGCCTGCACGTAATTTGAATTCCTTGTATAAAAATGTAATAATAATAATGTATTTTTAAAAATCTAAATTGTTTGATATAGTAGTGAAAATACTGTAGTTACTTTGCCTGGTAACGAGTTACTTTTATTATGAAGTAATTCAATAACTAACTCAGTTACTATTTTAAGCAAATAATGAGTAACTTTAGCTAATTACTTTTTTAAAGTAACGTTCCCAACACTGGTAATGATAAATGATAGCACCACTGGCACCTACTGTTGTGGATGTGAAAATACACGTCATTCTAGTATGGCAAACAAGCATGCTCCCAGAGGAGCCTGCCCCATTGTTTGAGAAGAACTGCAATAGTGAGATTTCAAGCTTTAGTTGGATATCCTGAAATGATCGGATATACTAACACTGCACAATCTGCACTTCTGCATGAGAATACATTCATTATTAAAAAAAAAAATAGAGCTGCCAACTATTACGGATGCTCTGTATTTTACTATGGAAATCACTGAACACTGCCGTGTTTCGACCGGAACATGAATATTACACATATTTTACAAAGCCAGTAGCTTGGTGACGCAATGCGTCACTGTTCAGTCATGAGCAGTAGAAGCTAGCGGACACGTCCAACGTTAGCCAAAAAATAACGTCTTGAAGCTAACCCCGATCGCTGCTATTCATATCAGCGGTGAGGAATAATGACAGTGACACCAGAATATATTGGGTAGTAATATCATGTGATCTAAGATTGGTATGGCGTGTGCACAAGCGGGAGAGAGTGCGGAAGGAAAGGCAAGTGAGGATTTATGAGGCGTACAAACTTATGTTTGTGTGAACGCCACAGGTGTAAGCTCTGAAATGTTTTTGGAATTATGCTTCTATTTGCTTCAGGAGCTGAGATAATAATTATTTTTAATATTGTTGAATTTCCAGGAAAACTTCAGGTTTTCGGGGGGGGGGGGGGGGTTCTAGAGGCATGTTGTGCCAGGTGTTTTAGGTCTTAATGGGTTAAATGCTATACTTTATTGGTAACAACTGTTTTTGATAGTGATGCTTTTCAAGGGTATAGAGGGCTTATAATTACATGGGTGTGTTGGCGTGTCATGAACAGGAAGTGGTCACGACGGCTATTTTTCACCGCTCAAAACGCATTCACACAAACTGCGTTTTTTTCTCTATAGTTACATATGCAGGATAGTAAAGCAGTGAAATCTGGTGATTGATAAAGGGGGAAAAAATTGGGAATCTCGAAGTGGGTCAGCGTTTGAGCGCCGGACCATGCTTTCTGAGAACCACCCCACTGCATGCACACATAGGAAGAGGTTACTTGACCTACTTCATCCTACACACACATGCATGCATGTCTGCCTCTACGACCAGACTACGTTAGCCAGTGTTTTTTCCTATCTTATGGTAAGGGAACAGATTAGATAAATACAGCCCCTATCCTATAGTGCCCCCCCCCCCCCAACCCCCATCTGAAGCACACAGACGCACACACACTGTCCACCAACGAGGCAGCTGTGCGTAAAATAACCAGATTTTTCCCTGCCTTGCTGCTTCGCTTACTCTTCTCCCGCTCTCTTGAACCCACCCCCCAGGCCTTCTCCTTTTCTTTCTTCCTTCCTTCCGGGTCTTAAATCCCAGCCTCAAGCACACAGGCCAGCATCCCCTCACTTGAGCATAATTACACACACAGCTAGCCAGCTCCTGCGTGATGTTCACCATTTGAGTACAAAGGTATAAATTAAAGTGGCTTAGACCCAAGTGGTCATGGGAGATTGGTGGGTGCTTGCGCGCACGTGTTTGCCAGAGGAAGGGGGAGATCAGACACGACTTTGTCTGTATAGTTAGGTTTTGTGTATGAAGCGTTTTGTGTAGAGTATTGCACTTTGTTTTGTTTGTGTGTTCCTGTCTCAGAGGAAACATAGTGTTGTTGACATAGCAGAGATTTCCTGTCGTACTGCCTGGAGGCCGCATGCAGTTTACTTGCCAAACTAGTGACAGACATTCCTGCAATGACCTGCTGTTTGCTTATCGTCACAGAAATGCAGTGAATATGTCAATTGTCCTCTTGATTTTGACCAGGTTAAATTTATCAGATCAAATCAATATCAATTTTGCAAAAACTTTATGAAGTAATCAGTTTCTGGTGCATGTAGAAACATTGCAAATTTGAAGATCTCTGTCGTTGATGGGAATGTTAAAATCTCTGCACCTTCAAAAGTTTTGCTTCAATTGAGGAAACGTTAAAAGTAAATTACTTCCTTTAAAATATCAATTAACAATCATCAAGAAAGTGGGTGTGGCTTGCCATGCTATGTATGTCCACCCATAAGAAGTCTGACGACAGACTAAGAAAGAGATAATAACACTGGTATGCTTCACTGAACTTGTTCATTCGTTTGAGCCTTGACGTTGAAGGTTGAATTTCACCAGCAGGCTAATTTAATGGTCAAGCATCAGTGTTTTGGCTTATGAGCTCTTTTTAAGCTCTATAAAAGAAAGCCATAGGTCTCAACATTCAGTGCCCAAATAATATAAAAGCATTTGCAGCAAGAGCTTTTCCATTCAATGTGCTTGTCTTCTCAAACACCCAGGAGAAAGAAATGCGACTTCCTTGCTTTACCAAGCAGTGATCTCATTGAAATGCACATAAATAGTCGAGATCAATGACTCAGTATGGTATCATACCGCTCTTGACCTCTCAACACATGTGCGTCCTGGTGATCATCTGACAGTGAGGAGAATATGGCCTGCTGAAGGCCTCATCCTTTGATGAGCTTTGGCATCAAATGCGGCACACTGACCATTCACCTAATTCCCTTTACAGTGACAGCTGGGCTTCAGCGCCAAACTCTGCATCAGCTGGTGTGAAGTTTTCTAGAAAGCAACTGGAGAGTGCCCACATGGACTGAAATGGTTAAGAAGGTGGCGCAAGATGTTCTCTAAAGAGGGCTTGTCTTTTCCTTGGCAGATGCTCTACAGGGCTCTAGACTAATTGCAACAAACTTTTTTTCTTGGGTGCGCAAGCACAAAAGTTTTGCTACTGCATCACATTTAACAACACTGTTTTAAAGATTTCATCTGATAGACAAAATACATATTTTTTTTCCTGGGAAACACAATTCTTTATTTGAAGGAGAAGCTTTTTTTTTTTTTTTTTTTTTCTTTTTATGTGTGTGTCTGATTTGGCGCCAGCATCATGATTGTATCTAGGGTTTAAGTTAAAGCCGTTTTTCTTGTGAAAAATTATTGCGGACTTCCTTTGCAATTATACATTAAACTTTTGGTAGTCATCTCAGTCACATCTGATGATCTTTCTGCCGCCGCCTGCCACTGAAAGGCATCTGGGAAAGCTGCATTTGTCGCATGTTCTCTGTTTCGTAAATGTGTTTGTTTGTTTGTTTTTTCGGAGATTGAAATCGGAATGTATTGGAATCAGTCACAAATGGACTATTACCGGCCATGGCCTCGCAGACTCTTTATAGTAAATACAAGATCTTGTATTGGCCAAGCCATTCTCTTTGAATTGTGTGCACTTTAACTTTTTTACTTTTCGTGTGCAGTTCATGAACGCTCATTAATGCTGTCTCTGGAGTAAGGCTTTGATACAGCCTAGGAAGTTGATGGGTCCGTGTCTAAGCTTTCGTTACGAGTCTCAGACGAATCAGTCCATCACGAAGAAGTTGTCAGTAGTTCTGTAATAGTTTTCATTTTATCATATTTGGCTTTTTCTACTCGTAGTCTTCTGGGCTGGCCAGGCCACTCGCTTCTCTAACTGCAAGAAACGCACAAGCTTGACACAGAGGCTGCAGTTAAGCTTTAGGCCACTCCACAATGCATCTTTAATGGCTCTGCTCTGCTATAGACATGGCTGGTCATGATGAAAAAATGTATACAGTATGTAATGAATGACACAAAATGTCTCTTCTGAGTTCAGTCCAGGTCAGAAGCTCTGCCACCAGTGCCACTCTAGGTTACTTTTGAATAAAAGTGGTTTGAGACTCCTTCAGTTTTGTTTGACTTAATGCTCTTTCAGAGCAATACACCACTTATGAAAAACTAACCAGCTATTGAAATTGAAATGGTTAATTTCAACTCTCTTGGCTCTCTTGGCTATTCGACAAAATGATCACTGCTTGGAGCCCAGCAAATCCATTCATTTTTCCCGCAATGTCAAGTATGTGTGGCACCCCGATTTTAACAGAAATGAGAGGAGCCGCTTTGATTGGCCGGGAGTCAGCTGTGGTCCATGCCATAAGGGCTCACAACGAGCGCAAATGGCCTCTTTCACCCAATTCTACCTATATAAAGTCCCGCAAAATACCAAAAGGAAGAAAACTCTACCCATGCACACAGACTGCACAAAAATAGGGTCCAAAGGGTTAGACACCGTTTCAATTCCTAGCTGCTTAAGAACTAATATTTCTTTTAGATTACATAAATAGTAATGCTGAACTTGCTCTTAAAATAGCGATTCGCTAATCGTGTTGAAGCCAGCAAACCAATTCCAAAAACATTTGGATTTGTAATTTAATGACATATTTCCTCCTTTGGAAGAAAAGATGTATTTTCTGGAAATAAATAAGATTTGACCTAAATATTAAAGGGCCTATATCATGCAAAATCAACTTTTTGTGAGGAAATAATGTAATCATTTTAATATTATGGCTAAAAGCTCAAAAACTGTCTTAACCCTTTGGACCCTATTTTTGTGCTCAGCGCAAGTCTAGCGTAAAGTGCGGTCTGTGTGCATGGGTAAAGTTTTCTTCCTTTTGGTATTTTGCTAGACTTTGTATAGGTAAAACTGGGTGAAAGGGGGGCATTTGTGGTCGTTGTGAGCCCTTATGGCATAGACCAAAGCGGACTCCTGGCCAATCAAAGCGGCTCGTCTCCTTTCCGTTAAAATCGGGGTGCCACACATACTTGACATTGTGGAAAAAAGAAATGGATTCTCTGGGCTCTGAGCAGTGATAATTTTGTTTAAAAAAATAAAATAAAAATAAATTTGCCAGCCAGAAGTGGGAGCAGTTTTTTCCCATGCATTTGGCTGCCCCTCCTCTGACCCCAGCTGCCTTCATATCCCGAGTCCAGGCTTGGCCGCGGCAAAATCCGATCTCTCATTTGATCATCACTCTGCGCCGCGAAAACCAAAATGATTGCTACATTGCACAAATAGATAAATAGACGTTGGAAGGACTCTTGTTGTATGATGTGACGTAACTGCAAATGCGACGTGATGCTATGTTTGTCCTCGCGGACATATGGTGATAGAAAGTGAAAGAAAACGAAGTTGGCTTTGAGCACAGCCCAAAAGTCTATAATGTTGAGCTAAAAATTACGTTAAAGTAACTTTGAGAAGTATTATATATATTTAAGTATATAATTAATTATATTTCCATGACTGGAAAGTACTGTGTATCTGTGCGCTGCTTTTTTGGTCATTGCTTACTGTATGATTTTTATTTAATCATTTAGCAACCTGTTTGAATATACGGTTAATAATTTTACAAGTGTCTTGCACTAAAATTATGCCCCTTATCAATTTATTTTCAGGAACCTTAAAAGTGGACCATGGAATAACAAGATACCAGTTAGCTGCATAGGGCTTTCTTGCACAAGACGCATCCCTTTTGTGGGCCCCCCACCCAGCCATGGCGGACCCAGGGATGTTGAGTTTATTTGGGGACGATGCTGGGCTGTTCTCAGATGGATTGGATGGTCTAGGAGACTGTTTTCCTCAACAGCCAACCCCAGGCCAATCCAGCACTCTACCCCGGCAGACTAATCCTCCTCTTAACCACGAACACCAGGGAAACAGGGGTTACCACCAAGGCATGCTTCTTGGTACTGGACCAGCACAGCCTAAATTGGGCCAAATATACGACCACAGCACCTACTCAAGCTATGAACAGTCCGGTGCTCCTGGAGGAAGAATGATGTCTCAGAATGGTCCTAGCCAGGGGCCACCAAATGTCAATGCAACTATGAATGGCATGGCTTCTCACTACCATAATAGCCCTGCTAACTCAAGTAATACCCATCATGTTTACCCAGGTGATACTGGGGGCGGAGCAGGTGGAGCGGGTGTCTGGGGGCAACAGCATCAAAGTAGATCCCCATATCAACAGCCACCAGCGCAAGCAGGGAGTGGCCCCAACCAGATAGGAGCGTTCCAAATGTCACAAAACAACTACGGCGGGATACAAGGCCAGTCCACGTCCAACGCAACTCGCATAAGCCAACATTACCCACCACAGAGCATTGCTCACCAACCTACTCAAGACCCATCTCACTACATGGGACATGTTGGAATGGTTGGAGGGCAAATGAGACACCCACAGCCACAAAGCCAAGGTTACCCCAATATGAGCCACGCACCTAGATTCCCACATTCTCCCTCACGACAGCCTCCACATCCTCATCAACATCAGCAAGGTATGGGTGGGTTTGGGGGTGGGCAATACCCTAGTTATCAACCACAGTATGGTGCCTTAGGCTCTGGGATTGGCCAGGGTAGTAATGCTACTGTCAGTAGCAACGCCAGCCCTGCTGTAGGACCTGGGCAGCTTGGCCAAAGGTTTAACCAGGGATCAGGCCCAACTTCTGGGCAACCTGGACAGCGATACACCCCTGGGCCAGCCCACCAGACACATTCTGTCCCACTGCAGCCACAGCCGGCAGCGCAACAGGGCCAGCCTATGCACCCCCTTAGCCACTCCCAACCCCCAACTCAACCCCAGCCCCACCTTGCACCCCCAGCTCAGGGATCCTACCCCTCTCCCTCATCAATGTCTCCCATGCGGGTTTTGGGGACCCCAACTCCCCCTCCCCAACAGGTCAGACCCCCTAGTGCAGGACTAGCGGTTCCCACAGAGGTTACAGGGTACACAGCCCTACAGTCTCCAGCAAATTCTATCGCACATGCTCAGAGACCTCCCCAAACGTCACTGTCTGCTCCACACCAACACCAGCAGACCCACAGTATAGCCCCCAATGCAGGGCAGATGTATTCTGGTATGGGATCGCAGCGGTGTCCCCAAATTGGCCCAAACCGGCCTCCGCTCCAGCCACAAGGTAAACAAAGTGCTACTCTAACTCTAAAGCTTAGAAATAGTTTTTTAAAAGCCGCAAATATATCTGGTTATCTCTCCCAACATTATTTCTTATGTTGTGTTACAGTAACTATGGGCTTAGCTGATTGTCCTACCTCTGTTTTCAGGGCCTCATGAAGCACCAATAAGCCAAGGAGGAGATCAGCATCTCATTCATTCCCAGCAACAAGTCTCTAGAAGCGGTCAGCCCATGCAGCCTTCACCTGTCGGTTTCCAGGGTCCATCTGTTAGTCAGCACGGAGCCCTGCCCATGAACCACGGTTTATTGCCACCCACCCAAAATGTTCAGACGCAGCACACTCACCTGTCCCCCTACCCTCTACAGAGCACGCCCCCTCCCCCCAACCAAACTTCCCACCATTGGGCACCGCCACCTTCTGCCTCCCACCCACTCTCCTCACCCCCTACCACCCCACAGAAAGTGCCTAACATACAGGTGAGTCTCAATATATATATATATATATATTCATTCTTCGATTTGGTTGCATTGCTATGTGCCAGAAAGATCGACATTGGATATTTTTTTTTCTGCCACATGTATGCATAGTATGTGTGAATGTTTGTTTTGTGTGTGTGTGTGGGTGGAGTAATTTCTATGTTTGAACTGTAAGGAAAGTTTGCCGTGTTTGTGTGTACGTAGATGACATTTGCGAGCACAGCGGTACATTGGGCACTGTTCAAGGGGGTTCTGTGTGTATTTCTTCACATTGATGTGTGTTTCTAGTCTTTTGTATCTGCTCTTGGCTGTGTGGTTGTGCTTCTATGTGTGTGTGAGGAAATGGATTTTTGCAACACACACACAGAAGCTACCGCACGCGTATAGTGGCGCCACCAGCATAATCTTTCCCCCCCTTGCTCCCATGTCACTCCCGCCTCTTTAGAGGAAACCTCCCTTCCTGTCTCTGCCTCCTCCCTGTCTCCTCTCTTTCCGCTCTCTCTGCAGGTCTCTATTCCAGTCTTATTTCTTTTCATTATTGTTATATAGCCAGATGTTCTTAGAGATAGTTTGAGTGAGAAGGTGAGGATGAAAAGTAACCCATTGGTGCCATTTAACTCATTCACTCTCAGCCATTTTCACTGAAGCAACCCCCAGCTCCCGGCTGTTATACTGGATTTTGACTGATTTTACAAGGTCCACAACATATTGTATTCTATTGCTGTAAAAACATGGAAGCTACCAAAAGAAAGATTAAAGTATCTTCTTTAGGTATATTTCTATCTGTTTCCGTTTTGCAACAATTAACATTAGAATATAGCTAAGTTTCATCATTATTCACAAATCTGAAACACCGGGGAAAAGAGCTTGTTGCAACATTGTTCCCTTTGATCTCTTATTCTCTGCTGCCACCTGCTGGCCGTTTTTTGTAATAACTACCATTGCTTCATGCATTCTCTTCAGTTCAGAGGCTGCATCAAACAAAGCCTTCTGTTTACTCGAGCAAAAAAAAAAAACATTCTAAAAAAAACGTCTCTGGGAGCATGGTAATATTTAAAATCAAACGTTTTTGGGACCAAATGAGTTAAGAGGAAGTTTTTTCAATCGTGTGTGTGTGTATATGTGTATATATATATATATATATATATATATATATATATATATATATATATATATATATATATATATATATATATATATATATATATATACACATATATATATATATATATATATATATACACATATATATATATATATATATATATATATATATATATATATATATACACATATATATATATATATATATATATATATACACATATATATATATATATATATATACACATATATATATATATATATATATATATATACACATATATATATATATATATATATATATATATATATACACATATATATATATATATATATACACATATATATATATATATATATATATATACACATATATATATATATATATATATATATATATATACACATATATATATATAATCGATCGATATGGATAGATCAATATTATATGGCCTTTAGTGGAGTAAATCAATACTTTTATAAACGCTCTATCATCCTACAAGTTAAAAAAGGCTAATGACGAACAACTGAATAAAGGACTTGGCAGAAGAAAACATCGGCCACCAATTACCTGTGTGGCCAGAACTCATACTGTTATGTTGGAACAAGTTGTATTTATGGACAATTTACAACGTTGCTGTTTCATTTGATCAAACATACATTGGTATATGGAAAGAATTTGTATCATGGGGAATTTTCAACAAAGACCCTTATGTTAAGGCTTAATTTTGTTTTTTTGTTTTTTTTACAGCCTATGTAACACCATCTACGCGTT